>NW_022111366.1:6046262-6060235 GCF_000313985.2 Echinops telfairi
GTGGGTCAGGATGTGCTCCAGTCTCTCCTCCTCCCCCGTCATCTGTTCCTGTGTGCTCTGAAGACCCAACTTTTTAATGAAAATGAGGGTTAGTTTGTTTTTAATCTTTTTGTAATTCTGCACATACTACCAAAGAAATTTTTAAGCTTAGGAAAACCAATGACGTGCTACAAATACAAAACAAACCAAAAAAACATACACTACAATCGCTTCTTGGCCTTTTGGCTAAGATCAAGTGTAGTTTCTGTTCTTATCAGTTTAATATCTGATACGTTCTCTATCTGAGGACAACATATTAAGTGTATTTTTGCAAGTGGAAGTTGGACCAGGAGCTTGCTTTATCCACTCTGCACATCAGCCTCGTATTGCAGTGCTTCCAGGGATGGTGCAGGCCTTTAGGGGGCTTGTAAATAAAAGAAGAAAAACAACAACAACACACACTACCATGAGTCCATTCTTACTCACAACGACACTCTGTAGGGATTGTGAGGCTGTAACTCTTTATGGGAGCAGACAGCCTCATCTCTCTCTGGAGGAGCAGCTGGTGGGTATGAACTGCTGCTCTCCCGGTTAGCAGTCCCATGCTTCCTGCCATGGAGTCAGTGTTAGAGACAGGAGAGACCTGCCCAGGGGTTTCTGAGGTTGTCAATCGCTCTGTGAGCAGAAAGCTCACCTTTCTCCTGAGGAGCTCATGGTGGATTCCAACCGCTGCCCTTTGGAAACGCCGTCTGCCACCAGGCCGTAGGATAAGAGGGCTTCAAAACGTATAAGGAGAAATGGAAGAATGACATGACAATGGATTTTTTTTCTCATGAGCTTTTGGAAGCACCCTTATATTTTAAAGAAAAAGTTTTCAGTACGTTGAATGATGATCATTATCTCAGTACCAACACAACCCACTGTCTTGTGTCATGCCGACTCAGCAACCCAGCACACACAGCACTGTAACCCTCTTATGACTTGTGTTAAGTGCTACTGCTACTGCTCTGATTTCCTGACCGTTGAAAACATCTTTGCTGTTGTCCGCTGCCAGTGGGTCCACTGGCTCCTGGCAGCCTTGTTGTGACTGAATGAGGTGTTGCCTGGGCTGCGTCTTCCTCACCCTCGCTGGCGTGCTTGAGCCTGTCGCCGAGGTGACTCTGCCAGCCTATCTCATCTGGGGGTGGGGGCCCCTGCCTTACCCACATGACATCCTCCTCTCGCACTCCCTCCCTGATGATGTGGCCCGAGTAAGTGAGCCAGACGGTGTTCTGTCGTGGCCCATAGGCTTTTCAGAGGTCAGTGTCAGCAGTAGACAGCCAGGCCTTTCTCCCTAGTCTTCCTTCCTCTGGAAGCTCCGCTGAAACCCGTCCTCCGTGGGCGACCTTGTTGGAACGTGAAATACCAGTGGCAGAACTTCCAGCAGCACACAACCCACCGCAACACAACCCACTGACGGATGGATGGTGCAAACGGTGTTTCTCTCACTGCCATGGGGTTGATTCCAATCCAAGGTGACCCCACAGGACAGGGTAGAACTGACCCCATGGGTTTCCGAGATTGTAAATCTGTGTGGGGTAGAAAGCTTCGTGTAGTGCCTGGTGTTTTGAACTGCTGATATTGGGGGTGGCAGCCGAGCCCATCACCACCGTGCCAGCAGGGCAGTGTTTTGTGCTGTTGTTCCCAGGGTCGCCCTGAGTCAGAACCAACAGACTCCAAGGCCCCTAATAACAGTTTGCTACATAACCCTCCCTGCCATTGTGGTTGTGAAGGGCGAAACAGCTGGATGACTTCACTGATTCCTTTCCCTTGTTTTCCCTTTGCTGTCATTGCCCCCTCCCCTCCACCACCACCCCTCCGCCCTTTGCTCATTCCTGCCCGCCTTTCATGCTTATCGGTTCTTTTTTAATTTCACTCTTTGTTTCACAAGTAGTCGCTCTTGCCACCGCTCTCCCTCCTTTAAATTTTTTATGACGGAAAATTCCCAGCACACTAAAGTGGAGACAATAGGATAACGACCCCTCATGCACACATCACCCTGTTTCCACAGCTAATCAGTTCACGGCCAGCCTTGCTTTATTGAGACCTTGACTTGCTCATCCTTCCTGTCTTATTTTTTGAAGGAAGTCCAGGGAACACCGTTGCTGTATTACAAGTGGTTTTGCAAGCCTTTGCCTACCAAACTGCAATTGTTAGTCATTTATTTTCCTCATAACAATGAGGAGGGAGCGTTTGATCGTCACTAGATGGGCAGGGACGGGATAGACGGTACCAGGGGCCGACAGAGCGTAGACAATAGCAGCACGAAGACCCTGCCCTTGCAAGTAGAGAGCAGTGCATTCATTTTGCAGGGCAATTAGGATAACGGAGGCCGGCAGTGGTCGGTCAGAGGTTAGGGGTCGCGTCTTTCATGTGGGAGGCCAGGGTTCTCGGTTTAGCCAATCCGCCTCTTGGACAGCCACCCCCCCGCCTGTGAGTGGAACTGGTGTGTGGCCATGATGTGAAACAGGTTTCCATAGAGCTTCCACACTGAGCTTGACCGTGAAGAGAGGTTGGAGATCTACTCCCCAAACATCCACCCGTGAAATGTGCCTCTCTGGTGTCTCTGGCTGAGCCAGGCTGTTGTAGGCGTCTGTCCTTGGCCTTTCTCCTTGTTCTGAGTGCCTTTGGGGAAGGTGGGGGTCGTGCTCATCACCACCATGGGGTGTCGTCTTGCTGCTGTGAACTGCTGTCCAGGAGGCCCCTAGTGATGGCAAACCCCCATACCACAAAGTGCAGTCCACCTATTAGGGGTGAGGCTGTTGTGACCCACAGGCCTTTCGTTCAGTGAATCTTGAAAGTCTTCGTAGTCTGTCTTAGCCTAGAAGCTCACAGACATCCCGCTCAGCAGCACGGCAGCACCCAGCCGCCCTGACAGAACAGTGCCCGCGGTGCATGAGGTGCGTTGGCCCAGAGCAGAATCGAGGTCGCCTGCATGGAAGGTGAGAACTGTCCCTCTG
Organism: Echinops telfairi; assembly: GCF_000313985.2. NCBI lineage: Eukaryota > Metazoa > Chordata > Mammalia > Afrosoricida > Tenrecidae > Echinops > Echinops telfairi. The sequence goes on from NW_022111366.1 coordinate 6,049,241, forward strand.
AGCCACCGCTGCCTTCTCTGTGGCGCCATGCGAAGAAGGGACAGCAGGTTTGTCAGTTGACAAGTAAGATAAGAATTGATCTTGACAGGTAGGCTGACAGCTGCCTTGTTCCTAACAGGTGAAATGGAGCGGGGAATACATCCAAGCCCCTGTGTTTTCCTCCTAAAGGAGCCCTGGTGGCATGGTGGTTAAGTGCCCAACTGGTAATGGACAGGTCAGTTGTTCAAACCCACCAGCAGCTTCAGGGGAGCAACGATGTGGCAGTCTGCTTCTGTAATATTAAAAAAATACAAATAAAAAACCAGACCCACTGCCAGAGAGTCAATTTCCACTCACGTGACCTTCACAGTGACCCTCTTAGAGGGTTTCCGCATGGTTGTGTGTTGGGCTGCTATGAGAAAGGCCAGCAGTTCGAAGCCACCAAGCACTCTGCAGGAGAAAGACAGGGCTTTCTACGCCTGTAAAGAGTTACAGCCCTGGAAACTCCTGGGCAGTTCCATCCTGTCCTATAAGGTCGCCGTGAGTTGGCATCAACCCGATGGCAGTGAAAGGTTTTTGCTGGAACAGAGAGCCGCATCTTCCTCCTGAGAAGTGCCTGGTGGCTTTGCTGCTGTGGTGGTTAGCAGCCTAACAGACAGTGTCAGTGCACAACCTTGGGAACTTTGGGAGAGAGCGGCTGCGAGTCGGGTGGCTCCATGGCTGTAGGTTTGTGGTTCTCTCTAGAATCCAGCTGTGTAGGAGGGGGTGCAGAGGCGAGGGTTTAGGGTCCCACCTGGCAGGAGCCCTCTGCCATGTGATGTGGGCCCCAAACAAAGCAGTTCCTGTCCGCACTCACAGAAGGTTAGTGTCTAGAGTCAAGATGATGGGAGACCACACGGAAGGATGGCCCTCGCTCCTGGGCAAGCCTGCTGTGAGGGGCAGACACAGCTGGAGCCTGCTTGTCAGGAGTGGGGCAGGCACTGCCTCTGTGTCGCAGGAACCTCCACGAGAGGCCTGGAGCTGCGAAGCCAGGGGAGCAGCTGCCGGAGCGGGAGAGGCTTGTGGAAGTCCCTGGTTCCCTTCCTGCAGAGAAGCTCCTTGATGGCCGAGGCTGTTGTGGTGCATCTCTCTCGGGTACTCCAGGGCCCGAGCCAGCGTCTGCTGCCCTGGGCGTGCTGCGCTCGTGTGCCAAGTGGATAGGTGAGATTGGGCTCCTTCTAGACCCAGAACCCCTGTGCCCACGTTCAAAGCAGAACTCCCAAGAGAGCTTTGACCTGGGGGCTGCTGTGAGGACTGTGCTCTGTAGGTCCGGGGGATTCAAGCTGGGGTCGATGGTCAGTGCCAAGGGCCCCCGGGAACCTCTCATTCCGTGCAGTCAGGACTTAAAGGTGGAGGGAGAGTAAGGCAGAATGGATTAGAAAAACAACAGCTATCAACACCCGCCATCAATGAGGGTGCCCAGAGCATATAGATTTATAAATGAACCTCCAGCAGGCTTATTTACTAGGGACGTGCTCTCCTTGTCCCCGCCCCCACCCCCAACACTCTCTCTCTCTCTCTGCTTTTTATAATTTCTAGATAAAATGCCCTAATTTGAAGCAGCATCAAATAGAATTAAGTTAATAGTGTGAATTGCAGCTCCATCTGCTCCTCTCCACGGCCAGTAGATCTGTGGAGCCATTTGTCACAGTGTGTTTTACAGCCAGGAAGGAAAATACTCCTGGATGCTAGCCAGGACTTCTGGTGGCGATGCCGTCTGTGGCATGAGGAGGGGTGGGTGGGGAGAATGCCGCACTGGGCAGGGGGCGGGGGTTTCAGGGTCTCCTCCCTGGCTGGCTCATCGTCCTGGGCAGATCATGCGACTCTTGAGGGTCTTGGCTGCTGGGTAGAGTTAGGTGTTCAACTACTAGCCAGGAGTTGGCAGGTTCACACCCATCCAGATGTGATTCGGAAGAAAGGCCTGGTAATCCGCTGCCAAAAGGTCCCAGCCCAGAAAGCCCCCAGGAGTGCAGTTCTACTCGGCTCTTGTGGGTCGCTTTGCCCCGGAGAGGAGTTGATGGTACTGGAAGACGGAAGACGGCTCCCCAGGGCATTTTTTCATTCGCTCGGCTGACAGGCTTGCGCTGCTACGTGGCAGAGCCAGAGTCCCATGGCGCCCTGCTGTTTTCTCGGCTTAAGACCGAGGACGCTGAGAACATCACGGTCTGTCTCTAAGGCTATCACAGACTCCTTTCTCCCAGACTCAGAGCCGTGTGCCTGACGGTTGTCCTGAGCGCGGTGCGGGGAAGGGGTCACCAGCGTCCGGCTCGATGCGCTTGAGGCCTGAGAAGGGAGCTCGGGCTGCTGAGAAGTGCATGGGACCCCAGCCTGAAGACTGAGCAGCTGCTCAGCAACACTGCCGTCGAGCAGATGTGGACTCCTCGCCGCCCTGTAGGACAAGGTAGAACTGCTCTGTGAGTTTCCGAGACGGCAACTCTTCCCGGGAGTAGAACAGCTTTCTCCCTTGGCTCCCTTGGAGTGGCTGTGGTTTCGAACTGCTGACCTTGCCATGAACAGCCCAACTCGCAGCCTCTGTGCCCCAGGACTCCGAGGGGAAGAATTGTAAGAACTGGTACCGGAGTGGATCCCAGGGAAGTAGTTGCCGAGTGGGGCTTGCAGGAGGGCCTGCGAGATGAGGGGCCCTGGGAGGCCTTCAGAGAGGAAGCAGGGGTGAGGTGCCGAGCAGAGAGGAGAAGCGTGTGTTAGAGCAGAGGTGGAAATGGGGATCCAAGAGAATAACCAATTTGTTCACCCCACAAGCATTGATTAGTTACGATTGAACCCACGTGAGGGCAATGGGTTTGGTAGGTTGTCACTTTTTGTTTTGTTTGTCGGCACCGTTCGAAGAGGACTCTTGAAGTGGAGCGAGAGGTTAAATGCTCAACTACTAACCAAAAGGCTGGTGGTTCAAATCCCCCCAGAGATACCAGGGAAGAAAGGCCAGGTGATCTTCTGAGGAAGATCACACCCTTGAGAACTCAAGGGAACAGTTCTCTGAAAACAACAGGAACTGGGCGAGAGTCAGGGGCAACTAACTGGCTTTGGTTGTATGTTTATTGTCTGAAAACAGAACAGCATACAAAGATGGGTTAAGATAGAGTTCTGACCTCCAATCCCCTGAGGCTCCTGAGGCTGATGTGGAGATAATTTTCGGCTCAGTGCAAGCACACAAAGAGGGTGACTAACTGCCTGAGGAGGAGGCGGAGATTTCCCAGGAGAGATGACAAACGCACTGGGACTTAAAGTGTGACTAGGAGCTGGCTGGGTGTGGGGCCCAGAGAAGACCATTCCAGGTGAAGGGGCCTGGGGTGCTTTATGAATTTGCCTTCTACTGTGGGTGCAGGCTGGAGACCTCCTAGCCAGGGGTGACTCTTGAAATGACGGAGGACGAGTTTCAGTGTCCAGGAATGAGGGTGGCCACGACGGTGTCTGAGGCTGAGAGTCAGAACCCTGATGGTGGGGTGGGTTATGCATCAGTCTGCTAACCCCAGGATCAGCAGTTAGATACTGCGTTCTGCCCGCCCCCACAAAGAGTTCCAGTCTTGGAAGCCCACGGGGCAGAGCCACGTGGGTCAGAATGGATGCAGTGAGAGGGAGTGAGGCTTTTGAGGATGAGAATGCTTTGTGCTGAAGCTGCCTGGAGCCTTTTCGGGAACAACGTGGGTGCAAGACATAAAACAGTCCTTTCTGCTGTGTGGGGGGATTCGGAGAGGGTAGTGGGCTGGGAGGTGGCGGTTGCAACTCCAGGTATGGAAGTCGGGGAGGTGGATGTGGAACTGTGCGGGAGGGCTGGTGAGGAAGGGGCTGGGGGGTGGGATCTGTTAGGAATAAGCAGAACTGAGGGGCAGTCCAGTGAGTGAGAGTCCAGTTAAGAGAGGTGAGAAGGAGAGAATGGACCACTCTGCCAGGAGAAAGTTGGGGCAGGCAGACAACAGTGGGGCTTGCTCGGGGGTGATTGGAACTTGAATTCTGGGTACTGTGTGCTCTATAGTGTTGACTTGCTTCGAAGTGTTGAAAAGCAAGGCTGTTACTTTGAGGACTAAGGTACGGCTGATCCAAACCATGGCTTGGTAGAGGGGCAACAAAAAGGAGAAAGCCCTTTGACAAGCCGATTGAGACCGTAGCTGTAGCACTGGGCTCCACATGAGAAGAGTGGAGAGGGCGGTACAAGACTGGGCGGTGTTTTCGTTGTGTTACACAAGGGGCCCCTGTGAGTTGCGACGACTGGCAGCACTTCACAACAACCTGACGCACAGTGGAAGGTTTCACTCCACCGTTGCCTCTCCCTTGAGCTCTTTGACTGTTGACGAGAGGCATCAGAAGGGTTTTGCCCCCAGGCAAAGCGTTTGCCGTGGCTCCCCTGGCCAGGGCAGGAGGATCCGTCTGGGCCTCAGGACCTTGCCTACCAGTTCCCCAGATGGGAACTGGAGTACTGGGGCCCCAAGGGTCAGGGGCCATTTCCTGGCCAGGCTGACCAGCCGAGATGGTCAGAGGCCCTCTGAACCCGTGCCTGGAACTACTTTTCCAATGGCCCGTCGTGCGCATATTCAAGTCATGGCCCTTCCCTAGCCCGTGTGTGATGAACTCGTCTGCCATCAGTCATGCTTTGGTGATGGGTTTCTTTGTGTTCACGTCCTGTTGTTTAAGCAGCTGCACGACTGGATCCTTGGGCGCCATTGTAACCTCATGCCGACGGTCCCCATGATCCAGACGCCCTCTTCCTCTCTGTGGTCTGTTAGCCTTCATGAAAGGGTCTCTGTAAAACACATTAGCCTTTGGACTCCCCCCCCCCCCACACACACACCGAAGTATAGGCAGCATGGACAGACACAATGAATTCATTCACATAAATATCTGGAATTGGTGACTGAGGGCTTGGTCAAGGTCGGTGTCTGTACAGTGATACCTCAGTTGTCCAATGGTTCTCCCAGCTCAAACTTTGCACTACTTGGATACTGCAAAGTTTGAAAAAAAAAAAAAATCCCGGTTTCCGTAACTTTGCTCACTAGTCGAACCGCAAACCCCATTTGAAAAAGCCTGTACTGGCCCAGAGCAGTCACGCGTCCCACCTCGCCTCTACGTGAGCGCCGCTCTCACTCAGCCACCGTATGGTGCTTGTGCCAGTGCATTCAAACAGGCGCCATGCCCGAACCGGGGCTCTGAAGAGCGAGTGACACCCTCGGTCAGACTAAGAGGGAAACGGTGAGCCCACGGGAGCGTTAACGAAAGATATCGCTGTGAAATTTGAATCAGGTCACTACTTGTCTGATTGGGAGGCCGAATACAGCCTGGCCATGTCAACATTATTAGCACTTTGGAGGGGGAAATGTGATTAGGCAGCTAATGTAGTGAAAGGTGTGAAATCATTCGCCATGAAACACAGAACCCAGGCCATGGGAGAGGCTGGAAAGTGACCGCTCATTTGGTCAGTCAGAAACAGCTCAGCGGTGATGGTCTCTGAGACAGCGACGTGTGGAGGCTAGAAAACCTCCACAGTGACTCAAGTCCTGGAAAAGTGAAGTTTTAAGTGTAATTTGGGGACCTCAGAACCAATGACTTGATTTTCTGTTATTTCTTATGGGAAAAATATCTTCCGTGCTCAAACTTTTCAGTGTTCAAACTTGAATTTGGAACACATTGAGTTTGGCACCTGAGGGATCAGCGGATTGGTTAACTAAACCGAAACCAGGGTTGATTCCAGCCCCCTGTGTGCCCCACTAGCACTGTGCTCCAGAGGGTTTTCATGGGCTGGCTTTTTAGAAGGAGATCTTCAGACCTTTGTTACAAGGGGCAACTGGGCCTTTTAACCCTTCCCTCCACCCAGACACTGCTGCCATCCTTTCCAGGACAGCGGTAAGGAAATCCCACACGGTGTGTGCCTTTTTAAAGGACGGAATTCAGACGGGAGTAAGAGTCTAGTGTGACCTCAGGTTAACTTAGCTGGTGACATCTTCAAAGACGCCAAGGTGACAATCACCGATAAGAAAGGGTCAAGACTTCAGCAGCTCTCTTTGGAGGACACAGTTCAGTCCATAAAAGAGCCAACAAGAAGGGGAAGGGGCAGTGAATGTGAGATGGGGCAGTGTGCACTTGGGATTCGGTTGTTCAGAGGGGGGGATTCTATTTACCCGGTGCTGTCTGGTGGCCTAGTGATTAGGTGTTGGGCTGCAAACCACCACATCAGCAGTTCAAAACCACTAGCTGCTCTTCGGGAGAAACTCCTGTAAAGAGTTACAGTCTCAGAAACCCACAGGGGCAGTTCTGTCTTATCCTATAGGGTTGCTATCAGTCAGAATTGACTCCATGGCAGTGAGTTTGAAGTTTTTTTGTTTAATTAAAAAGCAAAATATTTTAGGGCAAAACATGGGCTCCAACATAAAAACAATTGTGAGGCTGGTGCAGGGCGGGGCAGTGCTTCATTCTGTTGTACACAGGGTTTCTGTGAGTCAGAACCAGCTGGGCACCTCACAACAGCATGGCTAATAGGGGGGCCCTGGTGTCATAGTGGTTCTGTGTTGGGCTGTGAATTACAAGGTCAGCAGTTTGAAACCACCGGCAGCTCTGAGGGAGGAAGATGAGGCTTTCTACTTCTGTAAAGGGTTCTAATCTTAGAAACGCATAGGGGCAGTTCTATTCTGTCCAGTCTGTAGGCCAGGAATGCAGGAGTGACCGGCAGTTCTGACTCAGACTCTCTCTTGAGACTGTAGTCTGAAGGTGGCTGCAGGAGCAGGGGGTGGCTGTGTGTCCCATCCTCTGCAGCGACCTTGGGCCTTTCTCTCCACAGTGATTCCTGTGGGTTAGTGGGGCTTCCTGAAAGGGGGGAGGGTGCAGAGCGGTCTGGCTGCTTGCCTGTCTCTTGTGCCTTGGTCAGAAGGCTGCCGAGATGTCTCGAGGAGAGGCAACTTAGGTCTGAGCCCTCCGTGGGAGGGGCGGCAAAGCCACGTTGTCAGAAGGGTACAGGGGAGGAGAGGTCAGCCAGCTTTGGAACGGGTGCAGAAAGGTCTGGAACAGATGGCCTCTCGGATAGTATGATCAGAGTGGGAGGGGGGAGTAGGAGGCACCACCTGGGGGTTAGTAGGCAACCCAGTTAATGGGCAAGAAGCCGGAGCTGCTGTGCTCTGTTGAGTAGATGCTGACTCATGGCAAACTGCCCCATTGGGTTTTCCTGGCTGCAGTCTTTACAGGAGTTGTTGGACTGGTCCGTTCTCCCTGTAAGCCCTGATGGGTTCAAACCTCCAACCTTCTGGTGAGCAGCCAAGCGCTCAAGCATTGTGCCACTGGGTTTCCTGGAAACCAGACCCGTTGGGTTCCCAGTCACAGCAAGCCCAGGGGTGCATTGGAGAACTGTGCTTGATAGGCCTTTTCAAGCTGTGTGACCTTTTGGAAGCAGGTCCCCAACTTCCCGGGTGAGGTGCCTCTGAGTTGATTTGAACTGCCAGCCCTCTGGTTCGTAGTCAAGGGCTTCGGTGTGTGCACCACCCAAGGCAAGTGTCAGGGCAGTGCTGACTGGGGAGACGGGGCAGGGAGGAGGAGGAAGGCCAGAGATGCTCTGGGCTGGAAGCCAAGCTTGCTGTGGGTGCTTGAAGGCAGGTGTGAGCGAGCGAGCAGTGAGGGCAGAAAGGTGGGTTTGGCAGAACCACGTGGTTCTTTGTGATTGCACTTGTTTTCTCCTTTACTGTGACACACACACACACACACACACACACACACACACACACACACACAGCTTTCCTCCTCCGCTGGATGTTTAAGCTAAATTTTCTGGGCAGAATGTTTAATTACTGTTTTTTAAACTGTCCCCACATTTTACCTTGGCCTGGCATGTATCTTTGTTCAATATTTTTGAATAGGTAATATGCACGCATGTGACTAATTAGAGAGGATACGAAGGTATACATCAGTGAAAATTAAGTCTGCTTTTCACCACCCCCACCCCCAAGAGACTGCCGCTGTGACTGGTTTCTGGTGTGTCCTTCTGGAAACGTTTTCCACTGTGCTAACGGCACATCAGCAGCAGGCGTGCCACGCCTGCTCCCGGGCTTGCAGTTCAGCCCTGGGGGCCTGCGCCTTCCCTCCAGACTGACTCCACCCCTGGGTGCAAAGGCAGGGCCTGCAGGCGAGGGCCCAGCTCAGCCCGGATGTGCTTCGTTCGGGTCTTTTCTGAACCTGCAGTTCTGAGTGGTGCTTCTGATTCCACGTTCGGGGCCTCTCTTGGCTTATATGTTTTCCAAGTGTTCTGTTTCTCCCAGGATCATGAGAGGGTTTCTCGTCTTCCCTCCCTCCTGTGTCTGTTCCCCACAGAGGGGAATGTATGCAGCTAGGGGAGGCCCTGGGGCTTTGAATACACAGAACCGGGAAGGTGCAAGGGACTCTGAGGATGGTCAGAGGGGCAGTGGTGGCTCATGGGGAGAGCTCTGGCCCTTCGGTTCCTCAGGCTGAGGTTTGGTTCCAGGGCAGGGTGTCCCCTGGGCAGCCACTGCCCGTGTGTCATGGGGCTTGCATGTTGCTATGACACTGAGCGGGTTTCAGTGGAGCTTTTAGACAAAGATGGGCTTGGAAGAGAGGACAACCGGCCCTGGGCATGGTGGCGGACCACGCAGCGTTCTGTTCTGTTGTGCACTAGGTCACCGTGAGGCCGGGCCAACTTGGCAGCAGCTAACACCAGTAAGGGTTATCCAGGTAGCCTCTCTCAGTTTTTATTTATTTATTCTCTCTCGCCCCTTCTCCGTCTTTTACCATATAGGGAACGCATCCTTAGGGAGGAGAGTCAAAGATCGTCCAAAGTCTCTGGATCGTACCCTCCCTGTAGATACCTCGTTTGTACTTCTGGGATAGAATGACTCCCTCCTTAGATGTCCTGGTTCCCTGGAGCAGAGGCAGAAAGTACCAGGTCCAGCCTGTGGACAGGAATGCTTTCATCCCACATACCCCAAATGGTGCGTGTGTGGGGACACTGGCCCTGTGCCCAGACCTGCCTGGGACCGACTTCTCCTTAGCTGGCCGTCCAAGGGACAGATTGCAGCTGAGCCCTGCGTGAAACCCGAGGCCTCCTGGCTCTGCAGTGCGCAGCATCGACCCATACTATTCAGAGCTCTTTTTTCTATGAGTGTCCACAACATTCATTCCTCTACAATGAGCTTGGCAGAAGCCACTGCTGTGAAGCGGCCTCACCTCAGGCCCAGTGTCTCTTGCCCCAGCCTTGCCTTGCCTTGCCTTCAGGAGTGAGCACAGCACACTGTAAAGGCACCAGTGTCACCGCCCTATCCCAGGGGGATTGACAGCGGTTTCCCCAGTCCCTTTCTCTCCGGAAGGAGCCCTGGTGGCAGGAGAGAGTACGTGTGGGTCGGCAGTTAGAACCCGCCTGCAGCTCCGAGGGGGAACGAGGAGGCTTCCTGCTCCCATAAAGACTTGTTCCCCCAGAAACCCACAGGGGCAGCTTTACTCTGTCTTGTGGGGTCCCTGTGAGGCAGAATTGACTCTCAGTAAAGGGGTGCTGGTGGTGCAGTGGGTTCAGTGTTGGGCTGTTTGCCCGCAAGGCCGCTGCTTCAAACCCACCAGCTGCTCTGCAGGAGAAAGATGAGGCCGCCTGTTCCCGAAAGGGTTTCCAGCCTTAGGAACCGTACGGAGGAGCAGTCCTGCTCTGTCCCGTAGGGTCGCTGTGAGTCAGAATCGCCGCAAGAACAGTGGATCTGGTTTTGGTGGTCTTTTGTTGCCTCACTCACAACCCGTGGGAGAAAAAAAAAGAGTATTTTCCTCTAAAATGGATTTAGGCAGTAGCCCTCCTGCCGTGCTGTCGGCTATACAGGTATGGTGAGTTAGTCTTGTCAGACAAGGTCAGCTCCAAATTAATGAGCACAGTCTGTCCTCCGCTCCCATCCCCCTGGAGCTGGTCTGGTCTGTAATAGCCTTCCTAAATTTGGGGAGCCAGAAATATCTGGCTGCAAAAGGCTGGGCGGGCAGGATTAGAAAGGAAGCCTCAGTCCTCCCCCCTGCGGCTGGTTGCTGGGATGCCCTGTTTCCCCCTCGCCCTCTGGTCTCCACGCTCAGTATGCTGTGTGGCTGCTCACCAGGCAGTTATCTGGGTGGGGTGTCTGAGGTCCTGCTGAGATCCTGGAGAATATGTCACCAGCTGATGACAGGCTCCTGCTGAGAGGCACCCCCACCCCCAGCCCAACACACACACACTGATCCCTATCTCCTCTGGCTGCTGATAACTCCAGCTATCAGCAGTGCAGGGACACGGAGACCTTCGGGAATGGTCAGCGTTTCCTGGTTTTGAGCACGGCATCGGTATTTTCAATGTGTAACTCTACCACGGTGCTAACCTTCAGGACTGTATCATCAGACCCCTTACCAGTGGGGTGATCTTCCCCAGGACAGCTAGGGGCCTGGCCTGCTTTCTATTTTCTCAGGAAAGCCAGTACCTGCCCCAGCCCTCCATTGGTGACACTGTCTAAGGTTTGACTGCTTTCCAGGAACAGGCTTGGCGCTGGCTGACTTTTGCTCTTCGTTGACCTCTGTGGCGAGTGGCGCCCACTGGGGAGCTGTGGGGTCCACAGTGGATGGAGACTCTGAGGAGGGACCAGTGCCAGGGACTCTAATGTGGCCCGCAATGGACTGTCTTTTGGCATCTTGCTCAGGTTGATCGATGGGCCATTGTGCTACAGTGGTTCCTCTGTCTGCCTGCTTTCCATCCGCCGCCTCTGGCTCTGGCTCCCGCCCCTTCTGGTCTGCAGAGGGGCGACGGGGTGAGCTGGCTCCTAGCGACATGTGGATCTAGTTAGATGATTGCTGCTGCTATTGTTAGGTGCTGCTAAGTTGAATCCAGTTCACAGTGACCCATGTCATGGAGAAGAACTGTCCCATAGGGTTTTTTAGGAAGTGGTGGTGGTGATGGTGATGGAGGTGGTAGAAGTAGAGATGGAGGTGGTGATGGTGGAGGTGTTGATTGTGATGGTGGTGGTTGTGGAGGTGGTG
>NW_022111366.1:6060673-6069250 GCF_000313985.2 Echinops telfairi
TCATCGTGGATGGCGCGCCCCGCCCACTCTCGGAACTCACTGCCGTTAAGTCCACGCTGACTCGTGGCGACTCCACAGGGCAGGTAGACCTGCCCCTGTGGGTTTCTGAGACCGGAACCCCTTATGGGAGTGGAGAGCCAGGGCTTTCTCCCATGGAGCAGCTGGTGGCCCTTCGCGCCACGTCCTGTCTCGACCCTGAGTAAGTCCGGTGGCTGCAGGACTTGTGCTTTCTCAGGACTCCCCAGGCTACCTGTCACCGGGTCCAAGGCTCTGCCCCCTGGGAGGACGGTTCCCCTCTGGGCTCATGGTATCTGTTAATACCTCACACGGGCGCCCGGCTGGACGCAGTAAGAGAATGGTTACGTTAGAAAACTCAAAGGGGTCTCCATGGGGTTGAAAGTTTCATCACTCGGAAGTAAGCGCTTTTTGGGGGAGCAACTAAATAGCTGGGGGGGGGGAGAAAAGAAAGTAGCTTGAGGTGCAACCTGGCCACCCGAGCCCGTGAGCAGAGCGAAGCTGGAGAGCAGCTGACGGAGCTGCAGGCGGTGCGGTGGTTCAGTCCTGGGCTGCCGGCCGAGGGGGCCGGGGCTTTCGTCCACCAGCTGCCCCACAGGAGACAGACGTGGCCATGTGCTTCCCCAAACATGACGGCCGGTGCTTCTGCTCCCTCCTTGGGCTTGCTGTGGGTCAGCATCTGCTCTGTGAGGTTGACCATCTGATGATTTTCACACCTGCCCAGGTCACCTGGCCAGTCAGTCCCGTCGCCTTTTGCCATCATCCTCTCTCCCCCTCTTCCCTTCTTCTCCCCAGCACCCCCTCCCCCCATGCCTCCACCGCTGCAGCTCCACTCCCGTCATCCGGCGCCCCGCACCACTGACACGGCCTCGGATGCTTCTGCACCAACACACCCTCGCTCTCCGACTCCTTGCTGTCTGTTTGGGGGGTGGGTGGTACGAAAGGAAGGTTTTGTGAGAGATTGTGCACTCCCCCGCCCTCCCCCCCAAGTTACAAAAGTCACCCATGCAGAAGTGAAATACTTCATGAAAAACACAAAGTACAGAGGGGAAACCCAACCACTCTGTAGCCCAACCGCTACTGTCCAGTAGATCTGACCCATAGTGACCCCCAGGACAGAGGAGAGCCGCCCCGCTGGCCTTTCAGAGGCTGTACCTCTTTACAGGAGCAGACAGCGCCACCTGCCCGAGGCTGGCTCAGACCCTATGTGTCCTCTCCTCTGTCACGTCACGTCGTCCAGCCCCTTCTGACGGGGCAGACCCCTGCACCGTCGACTAGAACTGGGCTCCATCGGGGTTTCACTTGCGGGTTTTGCAGAAGTGGTTTGCCAGACCTTTGTTCCGAGGCACCTCTGTGTGGCCTCGACGCTCCGCCCTTTCCCTCCGTAGTGTACTGCTCCTTCTTCTCCCTCCCCATGGAAGGCTGCATGCCTCATGCTTAGTGAGGCCCTGCACTTCTCGGATACCCGTCAGGTGACGCCCCCCCGCCCCCCCACTGGGCTCCATTGGACTGGCTCTCTGCCTCCCACACTGGGTTTCATTCCTCTGTGATGCATTTCTGTCTGCCTCCCAGGGCCTTGCTGCTCTCTGCTTGCTCACGGGCATTCCTAAGCGCGTTCCGTGGGTGGAAAATGGGCAGCCAGTGTCTGCTCACAGGTGAGGGCTCGGCACAAGGACTGAGCCACCGGCAGAGGAAGTCCAAGCGGGGAGAGAAGGGACTGTGGGGATTGCTGTTATAATTCCCAGCCCTCTGGGCACTTGGGAGCCTCCCAGAGTGGCCAGTGCTCTAGGCTGTTGCTACTTGAGGAGGGATATTGTTGCTTCATGAGTGTGCTAAATATATTTTAGGGTGCCTGCCCACCCATGCTCACAATAAGAGGAGGCCCACCCACAGACTCTGTGCCCCAAATGGTTGTTAGGGCTTGAAATGTGTTCACCCAAATATACATTGTGAATCCACACTCCCATACTGGTGGTTATAATCACATGTGGGAGTGGGCTTTCTCTGGTATATTACCAAGACCAGATTCGTATGGGGTGTGTCTGAAACCAATCTCTTGAGCTGTAACAGCACAGATAAAGCAAGCAGCAATCACAAGCAGGGGGGAGAGAACCATGCCACCGCATCGCCAAGGAGCCCAGGAAGGGTAGAAAGTGAGAAGGGATGAGGCCTTTCCACTGCGGGGACACAGAGGGAGCCCCTTCCCAAGAGCCAGGTGCCCGGCCTCCTCCACTCCGAACACAGAGTCCTACCGGTTCCAGCCGCACTCGTTGCAGCAGCACTAGATGACAGAGCTCGTGCTTGTGTGCTGAGTCACAGAGCACACATAAGTCTGGCTGGTCCTGGGGGGCAGGGGTGGGTGTTTCTCATAAATGGTGCCTGACTGGTTGGAAGCAAAACACAAGAAACAGAGAATCCCAGCCACTGAGACTGCTGGGTGTGGATTTTCACCAGGGGCCATGAGGAGGAGTTGCTGGCCAGTGCAGCACGCTGGGCACGCAGTGGGAGCGAAGGGTGGAGAGTGCAGGGTATTTGGAGCCTCGCGGCGTGCAGAGCTCAACTGCCCCAAGGGAGAGGTCTTGCTCTGCTCCGCTGCTGCGGCTTAGCAGTGCCCTGTGAGTCTGACCTCCATGCTCTGCAGCTCTACTGTGCGTCCTCACGCCCATTCTCCACGCTGTTCCAACACACGCACGCACACACACACACGCACACGCACACACACAGACACGGACACCCTCCACACACACTTACATACACCACAGACCCACACAGACATACACCATAGACACACATACACCATAGACACACACACACCACACACACACACTCCACACACAGACATAGACACACACACCCCACACATACATACATACACCACAGACACACACAAACACATGACACACACAGACATACACCATAGACACACACACACACACATACCACATACATGCCCACATGCGAGAGCAAATTGACTGGCTCTCGGCTGCTCTGATGGTTCAGGAAGAAGTCAGTGGTCCAGTGAGTAGAGACAGAGCAGGGTGCCGTCCACACCCCAGCGCCGCTGCTCCCCTTTCTACCCAGCACAGGCAGCCCCGGCTCCCAGAGCCACCTGCCTGCCGTCTGCAGGAAACGGCTTGGGACCCAGGGACCAACTGTGGATCTGTGAGCAGGCCTTGGCCCACTCCCTCTACAATGCCGAGGCCAAGCAAGGCTCTGGATGGAGACACAGTTGTTATGGTGACTGGGCCGATGAGTGCGTCGCGGCACTGCCTTCTGGTGCCCAAAGGAGTGTCGTGGAGAAGCTCTGCGTGGGCGGGCTGGGGAAGTTGGGATTGCCTTCAGTGGGCGCCTGACAGTGGGAGGCAGGAGGAGCTGGCTCTCGGCCTGGAAGATTGCTCTGAAGTTCGTCTGAAGGCCACCTAGTTCCTCGGTGGCCAGGCTCCCTCTTGTAGCTCTGCGTCTCCCCGGCCTGGGTGTTGAGAGACAGAGGAGGGACTGTTGTGTCAAGGGACCAAAGAGACACCTTCTCATGAGCTTCCCGAAGCCTCTCAGGGTACCCCTTTGTCTCTGCGTCTTGTTCCTGATGCCACTGAGAGGCCGCCTCGTGGTCTTCTCCAGCCCACAGCTGCCCTGGGTGGCTGCTCTTTGGATGTTGGGGGAAGGAGTCCATTGAGCACTTTCAGGCAGAACCTGGGCCCAGTGGTTCTCTTCCTGTGCCCGTCAGAGTGCCAAGGGGGACACGGGTGGAGCCTGCCAGCTTCCAGGAGGAAGAAGAGGCAGGACGGAGTATGACAGCAGCTCATGGCAGGAGTTACTCGGGTTCTCCTGGGGGTGGGTGGTGGCCCCGAGCAGGGACTGCCTTGACACCCGGCTGATTTCTCATGACCCGACTGTGAGTCTCAACACGTCAGGGTCTCCGGCCCAGAAGGAAATCATAAAACAACAGCAGGGGACTCTCTCCTTGGTGCGAAAGGTGAATGTGCTTGGCTGCTAACCAGGCTGGAGACGTGAGGACACAGACGTAGAGGCCAGAAGAGAGGCTTGGAGAGCCGCGTGGAAGCTGCGGAGCACAGGTGGCCTCAGACACACGAGGGCACCGCCAGAGTGGGATGGAGCCCACGGGCACCAGTGGTCGTGGGGGCGCGTGTGGTAGTGGAAAGGAACAAGGCGTTTGCTGCGTCTGAGCGGTGGCCCCGCTACTGGTGCTCGCTTTGAGCATGTGGTTGACTCAGTCCCTGGATGTAGCGGGTGGGGGTGGGGGCCGGGCCGGGCCATGAGGCTGGCCTCTTTAAAGACACGAATCAGCCTGACCCTCAGCCCACATCCGTTATCTTTGCAGCCGGATGGAAAGACACAGTGGTCAGTTGATCTTGGGTAATTACAGGGAGAGAGCATTTACAGGCAAGTAATATGATCCTGTCTTTATTCTCCCCTCCAGAAAGTAGAGGGCAAATACCAGGACTTATATTCCTCTGTAAGCCTCTTCCGCTGGATTGGCGGCCTTGGATCCAGGGTTGGGCTGAGAGACCGGTTACCGTTACCGTGGCTGGTAGCATGGTTTAAGGCATGGTGCGGGCTTCCCCTTTGCTGCTGCTCCTTTTAGATGCTCCTTCCTTGCCATCGTTGGGACCAGGAGCTTGTAGAGCACCCTATGAGAGGGTGGGCAGGACTTGGGGGGTTTGTGGAGGGTGGTGCTAAGAGCTGAGTGACAGGTCATTAGAGGCAGAGAGAAGAGCAGGATGGTGTGGTCTCTGGGTCCGTCCAAGAGGTGGCACACATGGTTAACACCAAACCAAACTCACTGCCATCGAGTCAATGCCAGCACATGGTGGCCCTATAGGACACGGTAGTACTGCCCCTGTGGGTTTCTGAGACCGTCACTGTTTACAAGGGTTGAAAACCTCATCTTTGTCCTACAGAGCGACTGGTAGTTTCGAACTGCTGACCTTGCAGTTAGCAACCCGACTACACCAGCAGGGCTTGGAGGGTTAAAACGCTTGGCGGCAAACCAAACGATGGAACATTTAAATCCACCCAAAGGTGCCTCAGAAGAAAGGCCTGGTGATCTGCCTTGAAAAGGTCAGCTGCCGAAAGGCACTGGGAGGACAGTTCTGCTCCAGCACCCGGGGGACCACCAGGAGTCGGGCACATGGGGAGCGCCAGCACTGACAGCTCGGTGGGACTGAAGAGCTGGGGCCAGTGTGGAAGTGACAAGTCATGGAAGGGAAGCACAGGACTTCTCTGTGTTCAGGCAAGCAGAGGACCAGAGGTGGGAGCTTTGTGAAAAGTAATAAGTTATTGTGGGGGAAATGTGGAAACAGCGTAAATGCCCATCAGCGTGAGGATAAATAAAGAAAAGCAAACAAACCCACTGCCATCGAGTCACTGCTGACTCAGAGCGACCCTGTAAGGCAGGGTAGAGACGCCCCTGTGGGTCCCGAGACTAAGCGTTCGTGGAAGTAGCAAGCCCCATCTTTCTTCCGAGGAGCAGCTGATGGTCGCATGATTGCAGCCCAGCGCGTAGCCACTACACCACCGGGGCTTCTCCAAAGAAAGGAGAAAACACTGACGAGCCCGCTGTTTTCTTCTCTGACGCCAGCTGTGTTGATCGGCCAGATCAGTGTCTTATCAGTTCAGGGCCCCTCTGTCCCACTCGGACGGATGCAGCTGTACACGCAGTCCTTCCCCCGCCTGCCCAAGGGCAGCAGTGCTCCAGCTGCAGGTCTGCATCAGACCGCTCACACCCTTCACAAGCTATGACACCAAGTCCCCACGACACCCTCCCTTCTGACCCATTCCTTACCATTGGGGTTTCCCCAACCATCCCTTTGGAATGGCAGCCCCAAAGTTGGAGGTTCCCAAGGATCCCCATACTTCTGACCTGCTGGCTGTAAACGTAGGTTCTCTTCAGGCCTTTGCTTTTAACCTACTGGCTCCCACAATGCCCTGGGGTCGCTAATTTGCTGGAATGACTTTCAAAACTCAGGAAAAGCATTCTACTTCCAATTAAAGTTTTATTATGGGAAAAGGGATACAAATGAAGAGACGCACAGGGTGAGGTCTGGGAGAGTTCCTGAGGAAATGACGGTTTGGGGGTGGGGGTGGGGTGTGTGTGTGTGTGTGTGTGTGTGTGTGTGTGTGTGTGTGTTCATCTCTGACCTCCTCTGGGAAGGAGACTCCAACTACTTCTGCCCCAGGATGATTCCCATGAGGCAGAGGTCAGACCTGCTTCCACTCTCCAACTCCCTTACCCTTATCTGACACCAACAGCCCCACCTTGACAACACTGCTTTTCTGCTGGGTTCAGTGGCCCATTGAAATGGTCACACAGAACTTTAAGACAGTATTCACAATCATGGGACTTTATTCGTGTAGTTAATAGAGGACCACAAGTCAGGATCAGAAAGCATGAAGGATCCACTCCTCATTCCACAGCATCACCTTTTCTCAGCCATGCTGGCAGCCACATCTCTCTGGTCCTTAGCCTCCTGACCGTGAGACCCCTTAACCTTGGCCCTGCTCAGTCAACTTACATAAAGCTTCCTTAGTGCTGGCAAATGCCCGGAGAGCACCCTATTAAGTGAGCCAGCCTCCTGCCCGAAACCACTCAGCTTTCCACACTCTGTGGGCAGGAAGTCCACTGGTCTGCCACACAGTATTGATGCTGCTCCTCTGTCATGCTGCTCCTCTGTCCTGCCGCTCCGTCTCGGCGTGGCGCCTCTGCTTTGCCCGATACTCCCAGTGCTGCGGTCTCTGCTGCCTCCACCACTTCAGATGGGGATCTTGTGCACTGGTAGCCCTTCTGTCTTGGTGGTCCAAGATTCTCTCTGTTCCTGCTTCTGAGATGGCTCACTCTTATTCCCAGTAGATATGGCCAAACCGACCAATCCCTAAGTTAGAGTCCTCTGTACTTGGCATGTTCCCACCTAGTCGCCGAGTGGAAGTTTAAAAGACTAAGAATAGAAGAACCAGACCAAGTAATTTCCCTGCACCACAGTCCCCAAGTCAGAGCTTCCATGTTCCAAAAAGGGACGAACTCCCTTCCCACAAAGGCATCCTTGTGGTGCTGTGGGTTCGATGATGGGCTGCTCACCTCAAGTTCAGTGGTTCAAACCCACCAGGAGCCCAAGTGAGGAAGGTGGTGCGGTCTCCTGTAAGGGTTCACAGCCCGTCTCTGTCATGTAGCTGTGAGTCAGGATGGATCCAGTGGCACTGGGTTGGGTTTGGGCTTGGGGATGCTCCCAGGTGTAGGGGTGCCTTCCTTGAGCCAGGAAACCCGTGGAACTTTCTAGTCAAATGTCATAGTCCTGGTTGACTGCACAGCTCACCTCCCACAGGTCTGCTCTCCTGGGCCTTTCCAGCCTCATCACCCTCCCCCTGAGTCACCTCGTTAACATAGCCTGTTCAGATCATGATTGTCTGCAGTGACTCAGAAAACCCCCAGGTTTTAGGTAGCGTGTCTGGGGAAGTAAGGGGCAACACCAAACCTGGTTAGTAAAGTTACCCCCACAGTGCTGTGAGCCTATGCGGGGCTCCTACTGCGCTGCCGTGAGTGCCCATTCTATCCGGACTCACAGTGACCCCCAAGTCCAACAGAATGAAACTCCACCCAGGCCTGTGCCACCCTCCCCATTGTGCGGATGTTTGAGCCCGGTGACAGCTACTGTGCTAATCCATCGTGTCCAGGGCCTTCCTCTTTCTCATTGCCCCTCGGCTTTAGCATGCATGGTATCCCTTTCCAGGGGCTGGCCTCTCCGGACAGCATGTCCAAGGTACAGGAGAGGAAGTCTCGCCAAAACAGCAAGGAAGAAGACAAAG
The DNA here is from genome assembly GCF_000313985.2 of Echinops telfairi. NCBI lineage: Eukaryota > Metazoa > Chordata > Mammalia > Afrosoricida > Tenrecidae > Echinops > Echinops telfairi. The sequence goes on from NW_022111366.1 coordinate 6,068,507, forward strand.
ATGCCTAAGTCTTTGTGTTTGGGACTTTTACGTGGGGGAAAATATGCCGAGCAGAGCTGTTTAATGCCGGCGGTTACACGTGTCTGTGTGTGAATGTACTGAAAAGAAAGGAGTCTGGAGTGATGCCTCCCCGTGTCATGGCCATGGCAGCCTCTGGGGGAAGGAGGAGGCAGTGGGACGGGGAGCGGTAGAGAGGAAGAGATGGAAGGTGGGTGTCACCCTGGTCTTGTAAAAGGTACTTGTGCTGCTTTCAGTACGATTGTTCTAAAAGGTCTTCGGAGTCAGAGTTTGCTCCCACGGTTCAGCAGGCCTCTAGGAGGGTAGCTTCAGAGTCCAGGGATGAGTCAGTGAGGCCGCAGCTGGGAAGCAGCCCCAGCCCGGGGCACAGGGAGCTGGATGCCTGCAACGGACCAATCAGACCGTCTGATGACTCAGCAGTGCCCGTGCCAGGCAGATCAGAGTTGGGTTGGAGAAGTAAGCCCTTGGGTCTGAAGCCCTCCTCGGTGCTGGTTCCGAGGCCGAGCATCACGCCCTCTTTTAGAAGTGCGGCATCCATAATTTAACATTGATTAATCATTGCCTTTCGCCCAGCTCTATTTTTGACTCCACGAGGGATTTGGGAAAGAAAGAATGGATGCTCTCTCTGTGCCCTTGAGGAGGCCAGGCTCGCATCTTGTCTCGTTGGAATGGTAATTTGGGCTCCTTGCTTCCACCCTCGCCCTCCGGACCGTCCTCCACCAGACC
>NW_022111366.1:6069493-6073015 GCF_000313985.2 Echinops telfairi
TCGGCAATTCCCTGTGACCCTGGAGCAAACATACTGCAGCGATTCCACGTGGCTTGAATTCTCCCCTCCTCCTTCCAGAGCCAGCTCAGAGGCTCCGGGGAAGCTGGCCGAGGTGCCCCATCCCCTTCCCAGAGCCCTTCTTTAGCTTGCATCTCACACCTCCCTGCCCTCTGGTCCGGTCCGACCCCGCGCTAACAGTCTGCTGTGTCCGTGGAGGTCAAGTCTGTCCCCGCTCACAGCGTTACAGAGAAGGGACTGGGCATTCGAGGGCCTTCCTGGCTGGAATCCCCACACCCTCACCAGCCCCTTCCTTCCCCCGGCGCGGGCGGCTGGGTTCAAAATGCCAGTCTGCGGGTTAGCAGTGAAGCACAAATGATTGGTGTCACGTAGAGACCTTGGCCCGCGTGTTTCTTTTGAAGAGTGTCCGTTTAGCATGACAGGATGGCTTATTCATCTCTCCCTCACCGTGCCTGCCTCGGAACCCTTCATAGCATTCTTGTTAGGTGCCGTTGCAGGGGTTCTGACTCAGAGCACCCCTGTGTACGAAAGAGCAAGGCACCTCCGGGTCCTGCGCCACCCTCACTGTTGTCCTTATGTTCCAGGCCATGGCTGGCAGCCGCGGTGTCAGCCCCTCTCGTGGAGTTGAGGATCTTCCTCTTGTTCGATACCCCTCTGCCTTATCAAGCCTGATGTCCTTTTCCAGGGACTGGCTGCTCCTGAGACCATGAGCTGGTTGACAGTTTAGTGTGCCTTCCTGTTGTTTTTCCTGCATGACCAACAACTCGAAAGCCATTTGAGTGTGCTGATGGCATCCGTGGGTCGGTACCATTGACAGGGCAGAACGGCCTGGCTCCCCTGCTCCTCAGTGTCCAGGCTGTCAGCCAGGTAGGCTCCGTTGCTCACTCCTGTGGCTGGGAACTCTGCTTCTGGGCTAGACCCCATCCCCCTCCTCCCCACGGACCTGGATCTTCCTCATAGGACAGCGCATTCACTAAGGAGGAGCCGCCTGATGTCGGATGGACCCAGCCTCGGCGTGTCGTTAAGTCTGCCCACATTCAGAAGGGACGGGGTTACAGTCCTCCTCTTGATGGAGAGCCGCAGGGTCCGTCACACTGCAGAGGATGAGGGGGTGGGGGCTGGAGAAAAGTGACTGCCGTGTTTGGAAGACATCACTTCCTGCTGCTGCTCTGGATCACTGGCAGCACTACAGTGACAGGTTCAGCCACCAACTGGGCAGGGTGGCAGCTCAGACCCACCCAGTGGCCCCGCAGGAGAAAGACCTGGCGATCAGCAAGTTCTCCCACAGTTGGTGGCTTGGCATATGTGAAGTGCTCATTATGTACCAGGGGTCAAGTGTTTCAACACAGGAGCATGTAATCCTTTCATCCTGTGACCTTTATATCACGTTAGACTCTGTGGACTGTCAAAGCTAAATATAAAACCATCCCAGCTAGAAATGAGGCAACGGAGGCATAGAAAGGTAGAGAGCGACCAGCCCAGGGTCTCTGAAGTACTGCCTGGATGATAGTTGGGTATGATGTCAACTAGACACTCCTGCCTAGGGGCAGAGTTCAACCTGTCAATCAAGAGTTCAACCTGTCAATCAAGTGGTAGCTTGATGCACCTCCTTGGTAGTGTCACCTTGTGTACAAGGGCAAGAATGAATGGAGACTGCTCTGTGTGGCCCTCTGTTGGTGTGTGTAAAGCCTGGGCCTGGCCAGTGCTCAGGAAGTGCTGCCACTGGTGGTGCTTGTGACTGTGTGGTAGTTAATCTAGTGTCAACTTGTAGAGGGTCTAGCCTGTCAAGCAGGTCGCAGCTTGATGGCCTCATTTGGAGGTGCTAAGGAGATAAGTAGCTCGCTGGAGGTGGGACACACTCACTCCCTGCGAAGCCTTTTTGTTGACAAGACACATGGAGCTATGCTAGAGCCCTGGAGCTGGAGGAGCCATGTGGAGACCCAGTCCAGTGCTCAGATGCCTCTACCACCGCTGTATTACCAAGACTTTCCACCTACTGGCCTGTGATCTGCCTGCAATCGGCATCATTGCCTGTGTTTTGTGAGTCTGAAGAGGACTTTATAGATTGGTATCAGACATATGGGCTAATATTGGACTTACGGACTTGATCTGGACTGGACTGGGATGTTTTCTCAACATTCAATTAGTCTTGTATACAAAGCTCTTTCTTACACATATGAGTCTGTCTAGATTTGTTTCTCTAGTCAACCCAGACTAACACAGTCTGCCCAGCCTGCGGCCCTGAAAGGGGAGCCACAAAGGATCATGGCTTCTTGCCTCCCTTGGCCGAAGTGTAAAGAGTGACAGTCCCCAGACACTGTCCCTTGATGTGCATTGGAAGTGGCCATTCCTAACTGTTGTCCCAAGAGGCTTTAAGTTTTGTGGTCTCCACCTGTCCCACCCCTCAGCTCCCCATCCCTTAGCACTCTGGATGGCATGTTCCAACTGAGCCTGTACAGATGCCGCTTCATCTTGTAAGACCAGGTGGGCAAGAAAGTCCAGCCCATCCTTCATGGTTAATGGCTCCGTATCATGGATAGCATGGACAGTGCGAGCCTTGGGCTGCAGCACTATTAGTCTCGTTGTATGTTGTGGAGAAAGGTACTTAACCTCGAAGAGCGTTTCCTCCTCTGGTGCATGTGGCTATAATGAACCTGACCTCGTTCCTTGTGAGGATTGAGTGAGATGATGGATGGAGAGCAGTTAGGACGGTGCCTGGCTCACGACAGTGCTAATCATTAAGGCCGTTTAGCTCCTCGCTTAGAGATCCACGCAGGCTTGTTGATTAATGAATGAAACAGAGAAGGGAGAGAGATTTCAAAGGTTCGACCCAATATCCTCCGTGTTTTGTATGGAGGCTGTTCTAGGTGTAGGGTGGTTCTGCGTTAGCATATCTTTTCTGTGTACGTGGTTTGAGTGTGTGGAGCTGGAAGTTGAACATCCGTACTAAGATCGTTCCTACGTTTAGGGCTGTCCCTCCTACTGATTAAAAAAGAGAAAGGAGTTTTTACGTCTGCATTTGGTGGTTTTCACAGCATTATTGGATCTCTAGTGAGCCATCAGGTTGATTAATGGTGGGTGACGTCATTCCCATTTTAGAGATAGAGAAACTGACTGGCCTAGGGCAGCCCTGGTGGTGTAGTGGTTACGCACTGGTCTGCAATACGCATGGCGGGCAGTTCAAAACCACCAGCAGCTCTGTGCCCGTCAGCAGTTATAGTCTTGGAAACCCACAGTAGGTGGCTATGAGTCACATTGACTCGATGGCAGCAAGAGGCACGTGCAGAATTGCAGCAGCAGCTCCGAGGGCCGGGAGACCACTCCTGGCAGAGGAGCTGTGACGCGTGGACATGCTCAGCCAACCAACCTGAGCATCTACCTTGAGTCTTGGGTCTGAGATTGTGTCGCCGAGCCCAGGCCTGTCCCTCAAAATGTGTGGAAAACTGGCCAACTCAGGCCCCTCAGCCCCTCCCCGCTCCCTCACCCCTGACTCATGCCGCTCTT
>NW_022111366.1:6074524-6075629 GCF_000313985.2 Echinops telfairi
TGCAGTGCGTGCCCAGAGATAGTTCCGAGAACAATGCGGACGTGAAGCCAGAGTGGCCAGACCCTGGGAGGGAAGGTAGAGCAGCACAGGCAGAAGCGGAGCTGGGTCCCGGCCTGGGAACGAGGGTCATCGCTCCTTTAGGCTCTGAGAGCAGAGGGGGGACCGGCATTGGCCGCACGGTGGAAAACGTGGCTGGCAGAATGCTGGGAACGGCAGGTGTTCGATGAAGCGCACACGCTGAGCACATTCTCTGTGTGCGTATCAAGAAGAGCCAGCCGGTGAGTGAACAGGAAGGAAAGAACCAGGAGGGGGCCAGTTGGCCGATCTACGGGACGGCGTGGCAGGCCCCAGCCACATGTGACCAGCCTGTTCTTTTCATGTTCCTTCAGGAACTGAGAATGGCTTTTACAGTGTTTAATGGTTGGGAGGGGGCGGGAAATAACTTTGAAAAGAGGATAATACTTTGTAGCATGTGAAAATTGTTTTCAGATTTGTATGTTTCTTAATCAAGCCTTATTGGAGCACAGCCAGCCTCCTCCTTGAAGTACTGTCCATGCCTGCGTTTGCACAAAGTGGCCGCTGGGACAGAGACTGTGTGACTTGCAAAGCCTAGCAATTTACCATAGAACCCTTTCTAGAAATGTTTCCCAAGCCCTGCTCGGTAGTCAATGACCTCGTAGAGTACCTAGTCACATGAATTAAACATCTAGTGCATGGGGGAAAAAATCAAGTTATGAAACATGATTATATAAGTAGCATAATCTTATTTCTACAAATCAAACTAAAAAGCTAACAGGTGCCCGAGGGAAACAGAGACCGGATCAAGAGAAACCAAAATGCTAATGGTTACCAATAGGTGATGGATTATATGTAGCTTTGATCAGTTTATTGGTTTTGCCTTTCTGTAGTTTTTACGTGTTTGAAAGTAGACTTATTGTTTTTATTCTGGGTTTTTTTTCCTGATTCTGAAACTGCTGTATCCTCATTAGGATGTCTGGTGGCGTAGTGGGTTACACATTGGGCTGCGAGTGCAGAGTCAGCAGTTCAAAACCACCAGCAGCTTCTCGGGAGCAAGATGAGGCTTTCTATCCCCATAAAGAGTGAC
>NW_022111366.1:6076904-6104439 GCF_000313985.2 Echinops telfairi
TGGGGCAGGGTAGGACATGGCAGTGAATGTTAATCAACAGGTGCAGTGGAGCGTGCCCATGGGCCGGCAGCGTTTATGGGAATCCTGTTCATAACATTCTTCCGGCTCAAGCAGGTTTTTGGCTCTGGCGCCCCAGCTCAAAGGATCCCTGGTGGCACACTGGTTAGGAGCTCGGCCGTTAACCAGAAGGTCGAGCTTCAAACCCACCCTCTACTCTGCAGGAGAAAGACGGGGTCGTTGGCTTCCATAGGGATTGCAGCCTTAGAAACTTAGTGTGCCGTTCCCCTCTGTCCTGGCTTGGACTTGAAGTCACGGGTTTGCTGTTGACTCGTCAGCGGGGATGGCCGTGCTGCGCATGGGTCAGGTACTTGCTGGACCCTCTCGTGGGCTGCTCCCTTCTCAAGCGTGTGATCGCACCACGGCAGCTCCTGTCTGCTGGTCCCCGCTGCTAGAGGGGAGTGGCTTCCGAGATCCCGGAGCTGGAGGCTGAAGGGAGGGTGCTCTGGGTAGGGCCCTCCAGTCTACTTCAACTCACAGCGGCCCCTTGTAACGGGGCTGCCCAGGGGTTTTCTTGCCCATCACGTTTTTGAAGCCGATCTCTGCGTCTGCCTCCCTCTGTAGAGCCACTGGGTCAGTTCAGATCACCCACCTGTTCGCCGCTGAGCGCTGAACTGTTGCCTCATGGGTTCTGTGATGTGGGCATCTGTCCGGCACCTCCCCTGGCTTCCTCTGGGGCGGTCTTAGCCACCCCAAGGTCCTGGCTTGAAAACCTTATGGGAAGTAGTTCTATTCTGCCTCTCATGGGGTCGCCAGAGTCAGAAGGGCTCCGCAGCAACCTGTAATGTGCAATGTGCAGACTGCCTCCCCCTTGACCAAAGCCGGTGGGGTGGGCCTCAGGCCCTGTGTGCTTGTAAAGTCTGGGTGACTCCAGTGTGCTCCAGGGCGAGCGGTACTGCTGCCCAGCCGAAGGCCCAGGCTCTGCTGTGTCCACCCTGCGCCAGCCACGGGGCACTGCCATGCACCTACATTTTATACAGTGAGTTAAGCGTCTGTTTGGCTTGGTTTTTAAACCTTTTTTTGCGTGTCTTAGGTGTGAGTTTTTACAGCCCCTTCATTTCCCCATTCAACCTTTCATGCACAAATTGGTCCCTGAAGTTGGTTGACCCCACCCTCCCAAGGGAGTTGGCACTCTACCTCTTTCCACTCAGCCTGCCCCATTTCTATCCCTCCTGTTCCCCAGCCCGTCCAGTGCCTTGGGGTTCTCATTCCACTACACCCCCAGGGCACATACAAATGTCCACAGCTATACCAGTATGTGCATGCATGTTTAAGCCTAGGTGCTCTTCCATCCATACCTGTGTAGTGTGTTGGATCTACATATGTTACCATTCATGCATTTTTGCTTGTTTTACGATTGTTGTTGAGTCCTGGATGCTATAGCATTTGCTATTGCTGGGCGTTCTTCGTGCGTACCTTGCAGGTTCTTCGTGGACCTGGATTACCTGGCGCTGAGTGCCCTCAGATTGTGCTTTGCCTCGCCCTTCGCCACAGTCAACACATGGCTTCCGTCTGGTCAATGAGGCCCCTCCCCTCCACCTCCCAATCCTGGTCACCCTCAAAGAATGGTACTTTCTATGTGTGAACTTCTTTACTTTTTATAAAGGTGGCATCACATACTATCTGTCCGTTTGTGGTTGCCTTAGTTCACTCTATAATGTCCATGGATGTGTCATTGTGGGGTATTCTGTTATATGAGGGGGTATCCCAAAACCCGGGAATTTTAATATATTTTCCCCCAAAGCTATGTATTTAAATTTTTTTTTTACAAAACAGCCTTATCACTTTCAAAGTACTCTCCATTACACTTAATACATTTGTCAAATCCATGATTCCATTCTTGGAAACATTTTTCAAACTCATCTGTTTGGATGGCTGACAGCACCTCCCTCATCTTTTCCTTCACCTCTTCCACGTCATCAAATTGCTGTCCTTTCATGTCCTTCTGCATTCTTGGAAACAAAAAGTCCCACGGAGTGAGGTCAGGTGAGTAAGGGGTGTAGGACGAGAGAGGCATGCTGCTTTTTGCCAAAAACTGGCACACTGAGATGGCTGCGTGAGCAGGTGCATTGCCGTGGTGGCAAAACCAGACCCCTGTCTGCCACAAACCAGGCCTTTTTTTGTGGCACACTGTTAGGCAACCTTTTCAGAACCTCTAAATCAGTGATTCTCAACCTTCCTAATGCCTCGACCCTTTAATACAGTTCCTCGTGTTGTGATGACCCCCCCAACCATAAAATTATTTTCATCACTGTAATTTTGCTACTCTTATGAATCTGGTGACCCCGGTGAAAGGGTCATTCGACCCCTAGAGGGGTCCCCACCCACAGGTTGAGAACTGCAGCTATAAATAGAGTCTGACTATAACAATCTGACCTGGTGGAATGAACTCCAAATGCACTATCCCCCTCACCTCACAAAAACACATGAGCATCATCCTGATCTTTGATTTCACATGACGAGCTTTTGGGGGGTGAGGTGAAGATGGCATCGTCCACTGGCTTGATTGGTGTTTGCTTCCCGGGTCGTAAGGACAGCACCTTGTCTCATCACCAGTTATGACCTTGGGGGAAACATCTGGGTCTCTTTGGAGCTGTTCTTTCTTTCAAAGCACAGCATGTTTCCACTGGATGCTCTTTTGTCCTGGTCAGTCATAACCTGGGGCACACATTTTGCAGCGACCCTTCTCATTCCCAAATCTCCTGTTAAAATTCACTAAGTTGAGCTCCAAGATAATCCAGATAACTTCCTTACCTCTTCAGTCATCTGCTGTTGTGGGTCTTTGAGCACAAATGCCTGAATTTGGTCAACAATTTTGTCCGTATGGGAAGTTGGCGGACATCTAGAACAAGGTTTGTCATCAATTGACCTGTCACCTTTTTTGAAATGAGAAAGCCACTCATACACGTACATTTTTCCCATAGCACTGTCCTTGTAAGCTGCGTTCAACATCACAACAGTTTCTGTAGCATTTTTCCTGAGCAGGAAACAGAATTTCACAGCTGCACGCTGTTCTTTTAAATCAGCCATCACAAAAAATGAGGTTTGAACGAAACTGCTTTTACGAGAAAGTTCACTGTGACCAGTGGGCACCTTCCCAGGTGACGCCACCGGATGCACTACCTTGGAGTGTGTTGGTTGAGGCTTCCCTGATGGGAAACATGCATACTATGAAAGCTCCGAGCGGAGCCTTTTCCAATTTTTTTTTGGGGGGGTGACCCCCGCGTATGTGTGTACCACATTTTGCATATTCATTCATCTGTTGATGGACACTTGTGTCCTTTTGCTGCTGTGAAGCATGCTGCCATGAGCATGAGTTCAGGTGTGTCTTCACTGCTTTGTTTCTCTAGGATAAGATACTAGGAGTTAGATTACAGGATCAGATGCCATTTTTATTTCTCGCTTTTTGAGGATGCACCATGCTGATTTCTAAAGAGGTCACACCACTCTACAATCTGATGAGCAGTGTCTAAGAGTCCCATCCTCCCACAACCTTAATCAGCATTTATTTTCTTAAAAAAATTTTTTTTTCTTTTATTAGTGGTGCCATTTTGGGGGGAGGGCATGAGACAGGAGCTCGTTGTAATTTTGACTTTTCATCCCTCAAATGACTAGATGTTGGGAGCTTCTCGGTGTGTTTGTTAATGGTGAAGCATCTGTTTACATCCTGTGCTCATTTTGGGGATTGGATTATCTACCTCTTGGGGGCTAAAGTTTTGATGCTTTCTGTATACATTAGAGATTAGACCCCTGTCGAATATGCCTTTGTCAATCCCGCACCCACCCACCCACACCCCCATTTGTAGGTTCCTTTTCCACCTTTGGTAAATTCTTTATGAAGAGCATATTTCATCTTTAGCAGGCCCCAGTTACCGAGCTTATTTTCTCTTGTCTGCATGTTTAATTAAGTCTGATGGTGTATTTATGCCATAATTTAGGACCTGTAGCTCTCTAACTATGTTAGGTACCAGGAGCTAAGTGTTAGGTCTTGGATTTATTTTGAGTTTGTTTTGTGTGTGGTGTGAGATATGAGCCCTGCTTTGTTCTTCTGCAAATGAGTCTACAGTTTTGCCAGCACCATTTGTTAAAGATTCCTTCCCTGTTGAATGGATTTCGATCCTTTGTTGAAGATCAGCTGTCTGTAGCTGGATGGACGGACTTCTGGGTTCTCAGTCTTGTCCCATTGGTCTGTGTCTGTCGTTGTGCCAGTGTGAGGCTGTCTTGACTGTTCTGACTGTAATGAGGCTGGGAAAGGGGAGCGTGAGCCCTCCTGCTTTGTTTATCTGTAATACTGCTTAGTTACTTGGAGCTCTTTATTTTTCCATTTCACTAAAGACTGTTGTTGCGATTGGGATTGGGATTGTGTTGTATCTGTAGATCACTTTGGGAAGTACTGACACCTTCCCTATGTTAAGTCTCCTGTTCATGAGCATGGTTTGTTTTTCCATTTATGTAGGTCTTTGGGTTTCTTGCAAGCCGTGTTGTGTTCTTTTTCTTATGTGTTTTGCACCACCCCTGGTTAGATTTATTCCTAGGCTGAGTTAAATTGTTTTGAAGCTGTTCTGCTTTTCAGGAGTTCTGCAAACACTCGATTCAAATGTCACCCTATCTTTGTGTATTATATTTAAATTGTCGTAACTAGGGCACACAGAATGAAAATGCCACACACCGAATTTCAGCAGACTGAAAATTTCTTAACGAGTCGTCTTCTCCCTGTTGGTTAGTCTCTGTTTTCTGGGACTTGATGCTGCTGTAGCCAGGATGGGGGCCCAGGTCGGACGGTTTTGTCTTGGAGAGATGGTTCTATGTGGGTACCAGTCTGTAAGCTGAGGGCCTTTCTTTGTGAAGCCCGTTTTGAGGTTCCTCGCCTTGCAGATCAGGTCAGCTGGCTCTGGGGCACGGCCACCATCCAGCTGAGCGGGGAGTGGCATGCCACTAGGGTTGGAGTGGTCCCGGCTGTTCACCAGCTGGAGCCACTCAGAAAGGTTTATACTGGAGGCAGCTGCAATTCCCCTTTTCCGGGAAAGAGGGAGCTTCCAGGGAGGTGGGCTGCAGCTGTGAGTGAGAGCTGGCGTCACCGTCACGAGGCCATTGAAAGGTCCTTGAATGATCACTCACCAGCCAAGTCCTGTCCTCTGGGGTTCCAGTCACAGAATGTTCCAGACACAAGGGGTCCTAGCGAGCAGCCCTCCTTATTGAGGTCTGCTCATGGGCTGGGCCCTGCATTCGCAGCTTTACAGGAGTTACTCAGCTGTTACGATAACTCTGTGGGCTACCCGTTATTATCTCCGTCTTACACTGAGGCATGGCGAGGCAAAGTCACTTGTCAGAGCCACAGTTAACCAATGGCAGGGCCAGCATTGGAACACATGCCAGGTGGTTCCAAAGCCGTCCGTAAAAACCAGCAGTAAAAATGACCAGTTGCCGCCAAGTGGATCCGGACTGACGCGCCCCCGGTGTGAGTCAGCGCAGAGCCGCGCTCGCTCCGGGAGTGTCGGTGGCTGTGGTCTGTCAGAAGCAGAGTGCCAGGCGTTCCTTCCCCGGCGCCTTTGGTTCCTAGCTGAGAGCTTGGCCATTTGCACGGGAGATCAGAGAGGAAGAACAACTTGCCTGAGGCAACACTGCCAACTTCGATTCGTGTTAGAGCGGCAGTTGGAGTTCACCTGGGCTTGCTCTCGGGCGTCCGTCCATTACCGTACCATGTTCAGTCCCTGCCTGGGAGGAAGACAGGGGAGAAGGTCCCCAGTCGCCATTTGGGTAGGTTAGGCACGATCTTTGGCTGATTTGGAATGAGAAATGAGTTTCCCCTCATTGTAGTCCCTTTTCCTTGCTCTTCATGTTGGGAAGAACAGAGAGAAGATGGGCCGATGCCCCCAGTGGGGAGTCATGTCCCTGACAGAAGGGGTGAGCTTGAGGCAGCCAGACCGCCCTTATTGGGGTTTGCCTTTGTGTGTGTGTGTGTGTGTGTGTGTGTGTGTGTGTGTATGGGTCACCAGGGACCTGCCCCAGTCCTCACATCACGTGCCGTGTGCTTGGCCCGCAGGCACTCAGCTCTGCCATTGGGATGGCATGGATGGGGGCATTTGGAAAGGAAGGGTGCAGTACCAGACGCGGGGCCCCAGGCTCCCTGAGTCCTCGGCCAATGGCGGGAAGCATCGTTTCCGCCAGCTTGGACCACAGATGTTTTTGTTCGTTTCTGTGTGAAATCGTGCCAAGGATCCCACTTCTCCTGTTCATTTGATTAACCACGTCACAAACAGCATTAATAAATAGATATCAAACTGCCACCTAAATGACAAGCAGAGGGGCTAAATGGTTTTCCCCAAGGGTCAGCCACCGAAGAAGTAAGGGAAGCGTCCCCGCACCATCCAATCCCCATATATGTAAATTCAGGACGCTGCTTCACCGCTGGGTGTTTTAATTAAAATGTATAAATCACAGAGCGCCTCTGAAAGGGGCAGTAAGCCATTTCTACCACTTCCAAGTCACACAGGTTGCTGCCCGCTGAGAAGTTAACGGGTGTGTCTCTCTGCCTGCAGGTGTGGTGTCCGCACAGCGGCAGGTGGCCGTCCAAGAAGGACCCCTGTACCGCACGGAGGGCTCCCACATCACCATCTGGTGCAACGTGAGTGGCTTCCAGGGGCCTGCCGAGCAGGACTTCCAGTGGTCCATTTACCTGCCCTCGGCCCCAGAGCGCGAGGTGCAGATCGTCAGCACCTTCGACTCCTCCTTCCCTTACGCCATCTACACCCAGCGCGTGCGCAGCGGGAAGATCTATGTGGAGCGGGTCCAGGGGCACTCGGCCTTGCTGCACATCACCGAGCTGCAGGCCCGCGACGTGGGCGAGTACGAGTGTCACACGCCCAACACGGATGAGCGCTACTTCGGGAGCTACAGTGCCAAGATGAACCTCGTGGGTAAGGAGACACTGTGCTCACCCGGTGGGCCCCACCTGTGCCTCTCCTCCAAGCGGGCACCTTTGTTCCGTGTCACGTGTTTGAATGACACACACACTCTTCCCAATACCGTCGAGGTCAGCAGCACGGTGGAAGGCGAACGGGATGTGTGTGTGTTCGCTTTATCAAGAGCGAGAGATGGAGGTTGACTCGTGCGGGGCGGTGGGTTGCAGATGCTAAGAAGCTCAGGATGGCCAGCCCACCAGCTGATGAAGTTTCAGGCTGGGGCCATGTGTGGAAGATGAGCTGAGGATGTGACAAGAGAGACGAGGCCCAGGAACAGGCTCTGACGTGGATGGGCGTTTGTGTTTGCAGGTCCTTGCCCACACCGGGGCTGCCTCAGCGGCCCGTTAGCTCCATGGCTGAGGAATTGTGAGCTAGTGATCTCCCTTGACCATGGTGCTCCCCTAAGGATGCAGGGACCATGAGGACAAGGCGGTGGGGGGCGGGGTTCCCACAGTGCTTAGCAAGGGGAAAGTACTAAAAATATCAAGGCTCTTCCATTTTTCTGAGCAAGTCTTAACTCCCAAGTTTCCGTTGCCCCAAGTGGGTGTGCGTTGAGAGGAGCGGGGTCAGTTGGCAGTGCTGTTCTGATCACAGGCACTGTCCCCGGGTTAGGGTACCTTTCCCTGGACAGCTTGGCATCCCAAGAGGAGGTTTTCAAGACCATCCTGACAGGAGGCCTGTACAGCCCAAAGAGTTCTTCCTCTCACCTGTCCTGATGTGAGTCCAGGAGGAAAGCACACACTGGGCGCGCTTGCGCTGTCCCCTGCCGGCAGGGAGGGGAGGCCCCGGAGAGAAGTGGGGTCACACTGAGAGCCACAGGGGTCTCGCCGTCACTGGGCTCCTCAAGGCTCGTTCGGAAGCACCCACCGCCTCCGGGCCACTTGACAGAGGAAGTGTATGGGACTCCATCTGACTCAGAACTCGAGGATGACGACCCCTCTCTCGGCCATACCTACATCTAAGTCAGGGAGCGGGCAGACAGAGAGGGAGAGGGAGGCTCCTAGCACGTTATATTGCTGACATGAGTGGGGGACGGGTGCAGGGACAGGGAGGAGGTGAGCAAGTTGTAGACACTTAAAGCGGCAAGTTCCAGGAGCCATTTCCATTTGGCTGTCAACCAGAAGTTGGCCTGGTGTCCCGGTGCTGCTGGACTGGAAAAGCCGCAGGCAGGTGATGGTAGAGAAGTGCAAAGTCAGAGCAGGGGCTGGGCAGGGCTCTCTTGGCCGGCCTGCGGGAAGGCTCCTCAGCCTCTGTCGCCCCAGCATTCCTCAGTTCCTTGGCCGTCTTCCGATGGAATCCCCTCCTCCACCCCCACCCCATTGGCGCTTCCTTGGGAGTTTAGTCTGCTCTTTACAGAACTCAGAAATGACCTACCCTCCACACGTATGGTTCCACTAATGTAGTGCGGAAAACCTAGTCTCAGACAGGATCACATCCTGGTATTGCAGAGCTGAGGATTTAAACACACATGTTAGCGGGGGAGGGGGAGGGATCCAAGTCCATCCATAACATAACATCCAGAACAATTAAGTATTTTAAATTTATACCAAAGTAAACTATTTGATCAGAAAGGAAATTCTTTTTACCTAGTATTTTGGAGAAATCCATTTATCAGGTAGCATGATGTACAGTCCACCCTGTATTGACCTGGTACTGAAATACCAAACCAGGTAAGTGTCCAAAACTATACGTTAGAAAGTCCTCTGGGTGCCTGTGCCTTCTGGGGTGTTCTGTGGCCTGAGCCGTGTGGTAAAGGCTGACCTGGGGGGGTGGGGGGGTGGGAGCAAGGCACGAGCCTGTATGCAGTGGGAGCTCCACTTGGTGGCTTGGTGGCGGTGCATTCTGGGGACATTTCTGTGTCGCTGTTGCAGTGATCCCCGACACGCTGCAGGTGAGCGCCATGCCGCAGACCCTGCACAAAGTGGAACAGGACCCGCTGGAGCTGAGCTGTGAGGTTGCCACCGAGACTGTCCAGCACAGCCACCTGTCTGTGGCCTGGCTCCGGCAGAGAGGCAGCGAGAAGCCTGTGGAGGTCATCTCCCTGAGCAGGGACTTTGTGCTGCACTCCAGCCTCGACTATGCCCAGAGACACAGCCTCGGGGAGGTGCGGCTGGACAAGCTGGGCAGGACCACCTACCGCCTCACCGTCTTCCACCTGCAGCCCTCTGACCAGGGCGCGTTCTTCTGTGAGGCTGCCGAGTGGATCCAGGATCCGGATGGGTCGTGGTTTGCCATGACGCAGAAGCGTTCCGAGGGAACTGTGGTCAACGTCCAGCCCACAGGTCAGTCTCTCTGAGCCTCTTGCTCCTGCGTATGTGATGGGGAGCGTGGCCAGTCACTGGGAGAGTGGGGGGCCCCTCCTAACAATACAGTAGGTTTCAGGGCCAGAGGAAGCTGAGAGACATAGAGGATGCAGACGTCCAGAGACCTGGCCTTCTAGTGCGTCACCGAGAGCCACCAGATGAATCTGTGCTCACACACATGCGTTCTTGGCCGTGCAGGGTGTGTGAATTCTCGAGTTCATTACCCATCTGACAGCGCAATGGCTCCCCCGGTGGCGGGGTCTCCATTCTTCAGGCACCAGCCCTGCTCCATGGTACAAGACACTTGGGACGATGAGTCCCCAGCCGCCCCGCCTTCCCCTCACGTAGATAGAAAATTATGAAGTGGACAGTTGATGGCTTCAGCAAATATTGTTTGCATTAGTGTCTGGGGCGTTTAATACTTTCCAATAGGAGCTTTGTTAGCGCAACAGTTAGGCCTTTGCCTGCCAACCCAAAGGTGGGCAGTTCAAACCCTCCCAGCGGGAACGGAGAAGAGCTCAAAGAAAGCCCACTCCCACAAAGACCACAGCCGAGGGGAGCCCCTGGGGCAGCTCTGTGTGTCGAGTTAGGATCCCTGAGAGTCGGAATCGGCTCGACCGCCCCTAACAGCGCAGTTTCCACAATGCTTTTGTCACGTAGGATGGCACCCATCCCTTCAGAAGTTCTCGGGGTAAGTAGAGGGGGGGTTCCATTTTCTGGGAGAGGATGGTGCCTGGTGATGATGACAGCCGGGCCCCCGGGCCCCAATGTACATGTTTTCTCAAGGGAAGCCCCGGAAGAGAGCGCTCTGAAGACAGTGAGTAGCTTGTCTAGAGCCGGAGAAAAGCCCTGGCAGCCCCAGACCCTCCCTGACTCCCTCACATTATTCTCCCACAGCCTCAGATCCCCTCTCCAGACTCCAGAGGCCAGCCACACTCTAGATCGGAGCTAACAGTGCTTGTTGGACGGGGGACTGGGTTCCCCAATTGTTTGGAGGCTGGTGGCTGGTGCTGTGGTGTTCAGAAGCAGTCGTGTCCGGAGAGCCCCTGCCTGTGTGGATGCTCATCTCCCAGAGGCTGGAGTGTGACTTATGGGAGCATCTTCCTCAGCACCTCCTTATTGGCCCACTCCCCTCTTACCACTTGCTCCAATCTGTTGGGCTTTGCCTCACCACTCTTGTCTTTCTGCCACTCATTCTGGAGCCGTGTGTCAGACTCCCTGGCAGTGCAGGTTCCTGACCTTCATCCCAGATGCCCTGAACCAGCAGCGCCTGGCCTCAGGCCTGGGAAGTCCCAGGTTGACTCTCAGGCTGCTGTGTTTTGTCCAGCACCTCTGGACAGCGAGGACTGCCACTTCGCGGACACCCTTCCTTTGACAGGAAGGCTTAGGTTCCTGAATAGGTACTTTATTTATTTTCTTCAGGGCCCAGCGTGTTTAGAACCTTCTGGATTTTCAGGCACTAGGGAACCCACAAAAGGGACTCTTTCATAGGATTGTTTCCCCTTGGGGGGTGGTTTTAAGATCACCTGCAAATCTCCAGTCCAAATATCGAGTCTTTTAATGCTTTAGAATTAGGTTGTGTCCATTTGTTGTCTTTATT
Organism: Echinops telfairi; assembly: GCF_000313985.2. Lineage (NCBI taxonomy): Eukaryota > Metazoa > Chordata > Mammalia > Afrosoricida > Tenrecidae > Echinops > Echinops telfairi. The sequence goes on from NW_022111366.1 coordinate 6,087,827, forward strand.
TTCATCGTACCCGTTGGGTACCAGGTAAGCCAGCAGAGGTTCTGGGGCAATAAACAGAGTCGATGGCTTCAGCCCAGGACCCTGCTTTTCTGGGGGAGGCAGGTAAGCCAGTGTCTGCGTCCCTGCCGTTGCCCTCCTCTGAGCTCATTCCAGTCGACACACAGGGAGCGTGTGCAGCTTGGCCGGCAGGCGTGGAGGCACTCAAATATGGGCAATGCTTGGTCCCTCCACATGGGAAATTTGAAGCCAGGAAAGCCAGTCGCTCAGTGGAGTGACTCCGTGCCATGGTAGCATTGTGGATGGCACACTCCGGAGTGCCATCCATACGGAGTGCCCTGGCAGGCGCCCACTGTCCTTGGATGGGGCAGTTAGAGCAAATTCAGAGCAGCCCAGCCAACCATGTTCGGTGGCTTGAAGTAGTAAGTTGTGCAGCCTAATGATTCATCAGGAGGAGACCATAAGGGAGACAGGGGTTGGGCAGCCAGTGGTGAGAAGTTGTGTCTGGATAGATGTTGAGCTCCTGGTGAGCCTGATGGGAGAAGGAAGGTAGGGAGCCTGCCACCCCAAAAGCTGTGACCTTGAGCTTGGGATCTGGTGGCTCTTTGGACTGAGGGTTTTCAGACTATGGTTTTAAGATCACCTTCAAATCTCCAGTCCGAATATTGAGTCTTAATTCTTTACAATTTGGTCACGTCCATTTATTTCCTTATTTTAATCTTACCCGTTGATAATTAGGGGAGTTCTACCTCTTTCATGCAGATGGGTGCAATTTTTTAAACAGGAGATGAAAAGTGGGGAACCACGGAGGTTGGTTGGGCCACGTCCAAAGCAGAAGCAAGACGGGACACGGTGCTATTGTTAAATCGGTCCCGACTCCTAGTGGCTCCCTCCATGTGACAGAGTAGAACTGCCCCATGGGGTTTTCGGGAGACAGATCGCCACGTTGTTCTCCCACAAAGCCACGGTCAGGTCCGATCTGTCATCGCTTCTGTGAGCAGCTGAGTGCTTCCGCATTGCACCTCCGGTTGCCCCAGGCATTCTAGTCCAGGAAAGACCTAAGGGGGCCGGGACCATGCCAGTGCCAGTGAGAGGTCTGCAGGGAGGGCGGACAGGAGATGCGAGAGGAGGAAACGTGGAAAGCCGCAGAAGCAGGAGTCCCCCGGGCCCTGAACCTGAGGCCGGGCTCGGTGGGAGGTGGGGCACATAGCCCCACTTGAATGTCAGCCTCCTGAGTAATGGAGATACTGTGTTTTACCTGATTTGTCAGGGAGCCACCGTCCAGGGCAACAGTAAGGACATGATGAGGTGTCCCGGCAGTGAGGCCGAGAGGTGGGTCTGGTGCTCAGGGAGAGGCTGAACTTGAGAGTGATGAAGAGCCCCGGAAAACCCAGCAGAGTCAACACGGGGAAGAGTCCATTGAACCGCAACAGTGGGAGTGGGGAGAACGTGTGTGTGTTCAGTCCCCCGTGAGGAGAAGCCGGAATACTGTGCCCTGGACGCCAAGGGCAGGCAAGTGGGGCGCCCGAGGCTGAAGCCCGTAGGCTGGGGCCTTGACTGCAGCTGTGGCTGTGATGGGGCTCGGGGGCTGGGTGTGGGGCTGAGGAAGGCTCACTGGTGACGTTTGCTAGTTTAGCACAGGTGGGGGAAGGGCCAGAAGCCAGATTTCAGTGAGCCGAGGCGGGGTGCGATTGATATTTGAAGAAGTGCGGATCAGTCCCTAGAGATCTAATTGACTGGGTTTAATCGAGGTTTGATTGACCACGGAGCACGTTGCTATGCAGAAAGGGGGATGGTAAATTATAAACCTCGCTTCTTCTACCTGGAAGCACGAGGGGCTCCCCTGGCTGGGAGCGGGGGTAGGAACACCCGTGAAGGAAGCACAGTCTTGTGCCACAGGAGGTAGATGGCACAGCCTGCCGGACTCTCAGTCTACCCCCTGCCCCGCCCCTCCCACTGGTCTGCAGCAGGCTACATAGGGAAGAAGTGCGTCCAGTGCGTGGGTTAGAAATGACTGTGATTGGGTTGACCAGAGAGCTGGTATCCAACAGGTCAGAGTGGGTTTGTTCAGCCAAGCCAAACCGGTTGTCACCGAGGCGATGCTGTGTCCTGGCAGACCGCCTGTGTGTCACAGTAGGACTGGACTCCATAGGATTTTCAGTGGCTGATTTTTTCCCAAGGTGCCCTTGGATGGACTTGAACCCCCAATCTTCCAGTTAGCAGCCGAGCTTCTCAGCTGTTTACCCCACCCACTGGCTCCATGCCGTCATCCAGGCAGGGGATGGAGATGTACAGCCTGCTTCGGCCGGCCCCCGGGTCTCCCCGAGCTGTCTCATCTTAGGAAGGGTAAGCAGCAAGGACAGTGAGGGGAGCCCCTAATGAGTTGTCAGAAAGTTTGGGATAAAGAAAAGAGCTGGGTCACTCTTTGGAGACAAGGGTTGTCTGCAAGATAGCAGACCGTGTGGGAGAAGAGAAGGCTTGGAGGTGAGGAGGGCAGGTGGGTGGGAAGCCGAGCTTGGGCTGGTGAGATGAGGACTGAAGCGCTCACCTGGGATGCCTGTAGGATTCTCAAGCGCTCAGGCAGCGGATTGGGGTGGAGCTGGTAAACTGAAGCGCTCAGGCAGCGGATTGGGGTGGAGCTGGTAAACTGAAACAGGAGCGGCGAAAACAAAAACCTCCATGCCATCGAGTGGGTTCCTACTCGAAGCAGCCCTGTCAGACAGAGTGGAGCTGCCCTGGTGGGTTTCCAAGACGGTAGCTCTGAAAACAGAGAGCCTAGCCCAGCGTGTAACAAACACGCTGTGCCAGCAGGGCTGGGTGGGTCGGAGGGGGAAATGGGGCAGGGGTCTTGAATATCGTGGGGAAGGGTTAGTAATGCCAAAATAGGGGCGACAGCCAAGGTTGGGGCTAAGGAATCTGTGCAGAATACTCCGTGGTTTCTGCAGGGGCACCGAGTTAGAACCGGCAGAAGAAGGCCTTTATTTGAGGGACGGTCACAGCTGTAACTAGCCCCAGACAGGGTCCCGGGGTCTGTTCTTCAGCACAAACATGTTTTCTCCAACCTTCAAGCCCTTCATCTGGCTCCCCACCTCTGGCATCCGTGTCTGTGAGATAGGGTAACTGTCTGGGGGAATTGAGAGCCCCTGTGTCCCATTCCGGAGCCCTGGTGGCACGGTGATTAAGCACTCGGCTGCTGACTCCGCGGTCCGTGGTGTGCACCCACCTGCCTGCCTTTGGTGGGAATATGTGGCTGTCTGCTTGCATTGAGGCTGACAGCTTCAGAACCAGGATGGAGGCGTCGTTCTGTCCTGCAGTGCTGCTGTGGGTCCCAGTTGGCTCCTCAGCAGTGGGGGTGTGGGGGCATGGGGGGTGGGGGGGGGTTGTTGTTGTTGATGTTGTTTTGTGTTCTTCTCCATCATGAGCCCTTCTCTGATCTTCATCCCCCAGGGCCTGGCTACGTGCCCTTCTTTTTGAAGGGTGCTTGGATTTCTGGACCATTGGGAGGTCACCTACCTTTCAGCTAAGGAAATAGCCTCCCAACCTGTCTGCCTAATGACTTGGTCTGATAGGTTTGAGACCAGTGGAAGGATATTGGTGTTCGTGGGGGTTTTGTTTTGCCGGAGTGGTTTTTGCGAGCATCGGTCTTGCCTGTACCTTCTTTTTAATATTCACAGGGGGTTCGGGAGAGTTACTGGGACTTTTGTTTGGCGTATTTGGATGACTCCGATGTGTGGATGAGAATGGGGGGGGGGGGCTCACTTACCTGGGTTTTTTTTGAGAGAACTAGAGGTCCAGGGGCACCTATAGGGGCTCAGCATTCGTGGTGTACCATTTCTGTGATGACAGACCACCGTAAGGAGCCCTGGGGGCACGGAAAGGTTACCCGGCAAGCCAATCCCACCCAGTGGCCCCATGGGAGAAAGACAGGCCTGGCAATCGCCCCGTAGAAGTCACAGCCTAGGACCCCCATCAGGCTCTTCTGCTCTGGCGCAAGGCATCGCTCTGAGCAGCACGTCACGACAGCAAAAGGAGTCCCTTGACCTCTGGTGGTCTAACCTAAGCCCGCCTAAAACAGGGCCCCATTGGTCACGGTAAGCTGGGAACAGGCTCCTTAGACTGTCTGGCTTTAGCCCCCTGCGTCAGCCTTTCTTGGGATCCTCCCTCTGTGCCTCTCTCTGTCTCTGAGGGTCACGGGTTTCTCTGGGCCTCCGCTGACCTGGGGCCTTATGAGACAAGGGCTCTGATGGCTGGCCTGTTGGTAGCATTGTGATGAAGGGCATGGGTTGTGGGGGTCGGTGCTGTCTAGCCAGCTGGGGCACCATTCACCCAGAATGCATCCGTTTTTGTCCTCAGACAAAGAGTTCACCGTCCGGCTGGAAACAGAAAAGCGCCTGTACACGGTGGGGGAGCCAGTGGAGTTCAGGTGCATCCTGGAGGCTCAGAGCATCCCTGACCGGTACTTTGCCGTCTCCTGGGCCTTCAATAGCTCTCTCATCGCCAGCATGGGGCCCAACGCCGTGCCGGTCCTCAACAGTGAATTTGCCCACCGGGAAGCCAGGGGTCAGCTGAAAGTGGCCAAGGAGAGCGATGGCGTCTTTGTGCTGAAGATCTACCACCTCCGCCAGGAGGACACTGGGAAATACAACTGCCGCGTGACGGAGCGGGAGAGAACGGTCACCGGGGAATTCATCGACAAGGAGAGCAAGCGTCCCAAGAACATCCCGATCATAGTCCTCCCCCTCAGTAAGTACAGGCACCCCCACTGCCTTATCGCCCCGTGGCTCAGCAGCTAAGCCGCACACGGGAGGCAGCGTGAGAGAGAAGAGGGTCCCTGGGACTGAGGGTCGGGCTGGGGTGCAGGAGGAGCCCAGAGGTTCGGTCAGCGCCCCTCTTCCCCAGTTAGCCGAGCTGCAGGGCTGTGTTTGCAGGGTTGAATGGGCCCTTGGCAGATCCCGGGTCTAGCTCTGCTTGGAGGCAAACCGGGAATCCAGGAAAGCTGTTTGTTCCAGGGTGGGCGTTCAACCCCAAAAGGACGGGGTAGAGACCTATCTAGGAATCTCACTGAAGGAGAATTAGCCTCTTATGGGATAGTTTATAAATTACAAAGTATAAGATCCAGAAGGATTTTGCCGCCTATGGCTTTTGGTGGGGGTAAAGGTTGACATTTCCCTCATCGTCTCTTCCCTATTAAAGTCTGCTTTTAGAAGTCAGTGCGTGCCATTTTGTAAGTCTTCCTGAAGCACAGACTTTTGGAGCTTAGCCAATTCCTGGGGCTGCTTTGCCGGTCCCCCAGTGGTGGCAGGCAGGTGGGTGGGAGGATGGGGGGTGGTAGCTTCATTGCCAGGGGCTCCAGGGAGGCCACCCGTGTCGGGTTGTGCTGATTAATTGTCCATAGTATCAGGGTGCTCATGCAATTTCTCGTTTATCTCAAAGCTCTGTGTTTAGTGGAAAGAGTTTTTTAAAAGCTTCTCTGAAACAAGCTGATGAACTAACCTTTAACCTGTTTTTCTCACCTCCTCAAACTGCTTTCTCTTATGACGATTCCCCTGTTCGTGTTTAATCTACACACTTTCCGTTTTAAAGAATAATTCTCTTCAAGTATGAGTAATAATGATTAAACACATAAAAAAGACTTAAGGCCCTTTTCTTCTTTTCTCCTGAACTAGAAGATTTCATTTCCTGCTTTGAAATACACAAAACAGAACACAGGTTTCTTAACTCCCTCCGAATCTTTTCCATGCTCAGCCCTTCTGCCTGCGCTGCCCAGCATGGAGCTCTGTGCGAGTAGGTGAATGCCCGCTCTTCTGGTTCTGTTCCTGCCCGCCAGTGCTTGCCTTAACCAAGACCTCTCTCCTTTTAAATCTGCAACTAACCCTCCTTGTTTTGGAAGGACCAGTGAAGGGCAGCCACACTACTTTTATCTCACGCCTTTTGTATAAAGCGATTTCCCCCGACCCCTTCCATGAACTCGTTGATGATCTGTGGCCTGCTATATTGCTTTTCCAGCAGATAACTGGGTAGTTAAAGTCCCCCAGCACCACCAGATCCTGCCCCAAGGCCACTTGGGTAAGTCTACCAAAGAACAACCGGATCACATCGGGAATGATGATAAGACCTTGGATGTTAATGGCCCTGTACCTCCCAAGAGCCCCAAGTGCTGTAGCATATCTCACCAACCCCCCAAATCCTTATCGAGGCCAGTGTTGTATTCTCCCCCCTGCTGCCCCCCCCAGCCCTCCCCTGTGGACGAGGAAGCCAGAGCACTGTACAGGGAAGTGGCTTGGGGGGAGGAGGGAGCCACGTGTGCAGTTAGAGGTCCGGCTTGCCTTGCGTTTGAAACGTTTGCATCTAACTCCAAAACCACTGCTCCGCGCTTAGCCTCTGCCACGGCGTTGGTCTCCTGGTTCGAGACGCCCCTCGTGAGCGTGTGCTCATAAGTTCTGTCCCAGTTTTCACGGAATCCAGATACTTTCACGGCGTCAGCTGCCTGTCGTTAGGCCTGGGAGCTCTTGCAAAGAGTGTTCCCTTAAGCGTGGCACTCAACGGGCAAGGCAGTGCCCGGTCTGCGTTTGCCTTGGCCCGGGTGCCGGAGGGCTTATCTGCCCAGAAAAACTTTAACTTCTGAGTTTTCCCAGGCTTGCTTAAGCAGTTGAGCCCCAGACACCAGCCCTTACAGCACACAAGCCAGGGCTTACATAAGAGTCATTTGGGGCGACAGGAGGGAGTGGGGATGATGTCCCATATGTCATGCTCTGCTTAAGGCAAGCAAAGGGATTGTCTCCCTCGAAGCTGGAGTTGCCACATTTAATCCCATCTTCTGAATTCATACACATGGGCGTGAGCCTGTGACTGAAAGGGAAATCTTAGTCTCATTGGCGATGGTAATGAAAAATAATTGCTTCATCTGATCCTGTCAATGATTAGGATCTCCATTTTGCCCAAGAGAAATTGCGCTTGGGCACGGTAAGTTCGAGTCCCCGATTCCAGGGTTAGGAAGGAGGTCTGGGCCTGCCTGACTCTAGGTTCCTGCACTGGGCCATTGTGCTGCACAGGCAGTACTGAGGGGGCTCAGCATTGCCCCTGTTTGTTTTGCATCGACCCCGGGTGGTGGTCCTCCTGGGAAAAGTGCTCTTCCCCACCGTGTCCAGACTTTTTCCTCACTTGACACCAGCAAACGCATGCTCCCCTAACGAGCCAAAGACGGAGGCAGAGTGTCCAGCGCTTGCTGTTTCGGCCTGTGGCGGAAATCCAGGGGCAAAGAGGTTGACTCAGATATATACATGTGGGCGTGGGTGTGTCTCCCTCCTCAACGGGGCCTTGATTGGGTGGATTGGTTTAATTTTTTGTTGTTTTTGATTGATTGGTTTTAGATGACCATCGTGCCCCAGGTGGGTGTTCCCTCAAAATCAGCGCCCTGTTGGTTAAGGTTCCTTGAGTTCTGTGAGACCTGGGGGCCTCTTGAACTTTATACGGGTAACTACAAAATGATAGGTACATGGTTCCAATAGATTGGAGTGTCTATTCTGTAAAAGCAGAGTTGCTGGGAATGGTAAAATTAATTAACGATAATGGAGGTTGAGTGGTTTCTTTTTTAATTGTAATGTGTAGGTCAGGGCGTCTCTATACATTGGCTCACTTTTTTAATCTTTCCAAAACTTTCCAAATCAGCCCTCTCCTCAGTTTGTAGAACAAATTGAGGCTCATGGAGAGTTTAAGTAATTATCTTGAGTGAGTTCTGATAGCTAGTGAGTGGTAAAGACCGAGACTCAGGCACTGAGGGGCGGAACCCTAACCCCATCCTTTGATGGGCAGAAGGATTCAAGTAGAGACCAAGGGCACCCGGGGCTGAGTGGACACGCAGCCGGATGGGGAAGGCATGCACTGGCCTTGACGTAGTCTGCTGTGCTAATGAAAGTTTAAAAGCTCCCACCCCACACCAGGCACTCCAAGAAACCGAACCATCTGGGCTCCATTATTCTCCAGTCTCAAGGGCACTTGGTCTTCCAAACGCCTCCCATCATTTGTTGCTGCTTCCTGATGTTTGGCCTAAAGGAGCCAAATGACACTTTCCCGTGGCAGCTCTGATTTGACTGGTGGGAAGGTGGAGGTCGGGCTGGATTTGGGTATTAACTTAATTTGAAATTGGAAGTTGAAAGGGATCTTCCCTGCATGCCAGCTGAATCAGTTCAAGAGATGGTTTTAGGTCCCGCCTGCCTTGCCCTGGTGCTAATGCTTCTTTGGTTCTGATTCAGCCTCAAGTCTTAGAACCTGTACATCCCAGCCCTTTTCCCGTAGGCAGAGCATTCCGAATCATCAGACCCAAATCCCAGGACCCTCTAGGTTGAAGGCCCCAAGTGTCAGAAGGCTTGTTACTCTCAGAGGCTCCTGGTACCTGAATGAGACTGATTTTTCCCCCTCCTCCTTTGGTTCCTGTGGGAGGGTGCAGTGGAGACCATAAGCCCCACCCTGTCGCCCTCTCCCTCTTCCCAGAGAGCAGCATTTCCGTGGAGGTGGCCAGCAACTCGAGCATCCTCTTGGAGGGCGAGAACCTGCACTTCTCCTGCAGCATCCGCACGGCAGGCAGGCAGCAGGGCCGTTTTTCCGTGACCTGGCAGCTGGTGGACAGGCAGAACCGCCGCAGCAACATCATGAGGCTGGACCGGGATGGCACCATGCAGCCGGGCGCCTCCTACTGGGAGCGCAGCAGCTTCGGGGGCATCCAGATGGAGCAGGTGCAGCCCACCTTGTTCAGCCTGGCCATCTTCAACAGCAGGAAGGAGGACGAGGGCCAGTACGAGTGCCACGTGACCGAGTGGGTGCGGGCGGTGGACGGCGAGTGGCAGATTGTCGGGGAGCGGCGGGCCAGCACCCCCATCTCTATCACCGCTCTCGGTAAGCCGTCTGCTGGCGAGACCATGCTGGAGCCCACCTCACTCAAGGACTTGACCCTGACGTTGATGAGTCACAGTCCTGGTAGGAAAAGGGTTCCCCTGGAGGGACAAGACTCAGGCAAACAACGGTGGATGGTGGAGCCCCGGGTCCAGCACGAGCTGGAAGCTGTTGCTCCTCGCAGGCCTGGGTGACCTAGGAGCTGGGTGTAAAGCACTGTAGCCAGGGGAGCAGAGTCCCTGGGTGGAGCTGTCAGTGCGTGACGGTTAAGGGGTAGTAGGCTAGACGTTCTGCTCGACCCCTGAGGTGCCTCAGAAGAAAGATCTGGTGGTCTGCCCCCAAACCAGCCCCTGGACACCCTCTCAAGTTCAGTTCTGCTCTGACACATGGGGTCACCCCAGTCGGAACCGACTCCACTGAAGTGGGGGGTGGGGCGCAGGGGAGGAATGCCACAGAGCAGGAGCTGTGGCCCCAGGAAGAGGCACAAGGTCCCTGCCGATATGAGCCTGCAAGGGAGGGAGCCCAGGAACAAAGATCGCCACTTCTCTCCTTGCTCCCCACGTCTCTGCCCAGAAGCCCAAGCCACCTAAAGCTGGGCAGCGCTGGGCAGCAAATCACAGCTGCTAGTTATGTGGTGCTGTGGCGGTGCGTGGGAGCCCTGGCGGTACAGGGGCTAGCGTTGGGCAGTGAACTGCAAGGTCCGCAGTTTGAAACTGCCAGCCGCTCCCTGGGAGAAAGATGAGGTGTTCTACTCCCAGAAAGAGTTGTTAGTCTCGGAAACTCACAGGGCAATGCTACCCGTCCTACAGATCGACTCCCTGGCTGTGAGTTTGGTTTGGGGTTTTAGGTAGGATCCTCCCATATTTTGCAGGGAAACAGGCACTGAGAGAGGTTTAACTCATTCACTGGAGGCTACCAATTTTAAAAGACAAGCCCACAATCTGAGTCCGGGAAATGAGTCTTAATTTGGGGGGAAAACCTCTGTTGTTGTTTGCTTTGTTTGCGTGTTTATCTATTCCTCTATAGAGCCCATACTTAAGGAAGTCATTTCCTCATTACTATGAAATTGAAAGAGGCCTTGAGATTTGCTAAAACCAAAGAAAATTAGATTTGCTTCTCAGGAGTAGTTAAAGAAGCCTCTATCGTCATTTATCTGTCTGATTCCATCGGTATATTAAATTTTAAAGACCAGTCTGTTACTTGTCTGTGAAGCTTGTGTTAGGTCTCCATGTGTATCAGGGTCGGTGGCTTCCAGGGCCTGTGTGACTCCCCCCCCCCCCCCAGGAGAGGCTTGGGGGTGCCTTTTGGTTCCCCCAGTAAGACGACAGCTCTGGTGGATTTGCCCTACACCCATTCAGCCCTCTGCCTTCTTCCCCTCCGAGATTAGAATTACATATGCTTCCCAAAAGCTTAGCCCCAAAGGCTGAACTGCATTCTGCAGTAACCATGCAGCTCTGATTTCGGTCTCTAGAAACTAACTTCATCCCGTGATTAAGTTTCCTGGTCAGCTCAGCCTCTGTTCCTCTGCTCGGCACTGGTGTGGGCCTGTGGAAAGGGAACTGACCATGAACGTCCAGGGGCTCTGGAGGCTGGGAAGAAGAGTCTGTCGGGCTTATTTCTCGGGAAGGAATTTTCCTGTGTCACATCACCCCTGATTGTTTCTGACTCACCCTGTGTTTGGAGCAGCCCACAGGCAGGGGCCTTGGCTATCTATGCCCATCTGTTTGCCACCCCTGGGGTGCTCCTGACCAGAGCCCATGTCAAGGTGGCCTAAGGAGGTGGAGGAAGGTAAGAAAGGAGAGGGAAGCCCAGAGGAAGGCTGCTTTTTCATTTTAACCAAACATACCCTCCATTAGGTGTGGGGTGACCAGGTGTCAAGGTGACCAGTTGACATACTACCCTGTTTCCCTGAAAGTAAGACATCCCCCGAAAATAAGACCTACTTATAGTTTTGCCTCTCGCTAAAATATACGGCATCCCCCCGCAAATAAGATCTCTCCGAAAATAAGGACCCCCAAAGCTACCGTAACTGTGGACCTTAGTGGTGGGCGCCTTATGCAGCTCCCTGTTGGCTGCAGTGCAGCTGGAGCAGACAGGAAGTGTGAGGTCTCTTTTAATAAAACAATCAACAATAAATGTGTACCGTATTCCTCTTCATGGAAAAATAAGACATCCCCTGAAAATAACCCAGCATATCTTTGGGAGCAAAAATTAATATAAGACGCTGTCTTATTTTCAGGGAAACAGGGTAGGCATTGTGCTCAGTCAGTCACACTGCTCCACCTGTGTGTGTGCTGTGCTCAGTGATCGTGGCTCCGGTCTGGACACGACCCTGAGCTCTGAGAAGCTCTCTGGCCCATGTTCAACGTGGTGACCAGGAACTCCAGGTACTGGCATGTCCACTTTCCCCAGGTGCTGTGCTGTGCTGCTTCAGCCACAGCATGGGACCCACACCCTTAACAGAAAGCACAGGTTCCCAAACTTATTTGGCCTGCCGAATAAGTTTTCTTTCTTTCCAGAAAGAAAAAATTACTCAGCACCCCTCTCCCACTTTGTACCCTCAATCCAAGATCAAGTGTAGGGATCTGCTTTGAAGTCCACTTGGATCATGCCAGCGCCCCACTTCCCCCGGGGGCATTATCGCCCACGTTGGGAAACACTTGATGTAAAAGTGGGCCTTTGCATCTTTAAAAATATGTATATATATTTTTAGATACGTAGTTTATGAAACACCAGTGGATGTCAGATGCAGTGTTTTGAGTAGATGATGCCTACTCGGTGCTCTGTATACTTCCCGACAGAAATCTCAGCCTTGTACTGAAAGGGGTTAAATGCTTTCCTCAACCAAAGTATATGTTTAACAGAATAGAAAGGGTGTTCACAAAGGTCAGAGGATAATCCCATTATCTTTTCATTCCATTCCCCCCACCCCCCACCCCCATGGGCTTTTTGGAGCCCCCTCCATAGCATATACTGTGTGCTTGGTCCTAGTCTAAGTATTTTCTAAACGAGACTTCATCAGAGCCCGTTGAGCAGGTAGGCAAACTGAGGCCTAGGGCAGTGGCTTGCTCCCTGTCACACAGCCAGTAAGTGCTGAAGTCAGGCAGCTGTTTCCACAGTCTTTGCTCTTAACCTCTGCCTCCAGGGACTGGTGTCCAGCGCAGCCTGAGGCAGCCACTGCCGTTGGGTCAGCCCTGACGCAGAGCGACCTTATGGGACAGGGTGGAACTGCTGGTTCCTGAGGGGGTAAGTCCCCATGGACGCAGACTGCCCCGTCTTTTCCCCTCCGAACGTCTGGTGGGCTCCCAGCGCCAGCCTCGTGCTTTGCAGGCCGGCTCTTTAACCACCGAGCCACCCCGGCTCTTTAACCTAGTCAAGTCCTTGGTTACAAGTGTGCTCTGTCTGCAGTCAGTCACACAGGAGCCTGAGGTTTCTAAACACAGCATTTTCTAGCAGGTGGACATTGGGCAGTTTCTTCAGCGGCTCTGTGCTTCTGATCGTTCATCTGTTCAGAAGGAGGGTGGGGTTGTGTGCTCATCGCGCCTTCCTGCGAGGTCAATCTGAAGCCCGCCAGGTAACCCACTCCACCACCAGGCCTCCCTTGGCACCAAAGAGATACACTATCTAACTCCAACTCACTGCCAGTGAGTCCACACATAGTGACCCCACAGCACCCACTGCCCTGGTGGGTTTCCGAGGCTGCAACTCTTTACAGGAGTCAGAGTCCCATCTTCATCCCACAGAGCAGCTGTTGGTTTCAAACTGCCCACCTTGCAGTTTGTAACCACTTGTAACCACTATTGGCTGCAACCTGTCTTACTCTTCTTCTGAACACTGTAAGGTATAGATGATACTGCAAAACTGGAGGAATGCTGTGAGGATGAGGGGTGGCTTGGTTTTCGGGGTTTGTGAAGCCACCTGTTACGTAGGGACCTGAGAGGCTCCCAGCCCCCAGAGACTGTAGAATTTGGGGTTTGTGGATCATTAGTTTCACAGGGGGTCTCTGAGGGTCAGAAGGGTTCTGCCACCTCACCTCAGGCCCTCCCTCCTGCTTGGGTCCCTCGTGCTGGCTCCGTCTAGGTCTCCCAGGGATGGCAGAGGGGACCTGGAGAACAAGCCAGCACTGCCCAACCCTGAGGCCCAGGAGGTGGCCTCCCTTGGTGCCTCCCCATCCTCGGCCACTGATGCTCTCAGTTGTCTGGGAAAGGCAAGTAGGTTTGGGGGGACTCTTTGGCTCCTGCATTAGCCTGGAGCTAAAATTTCTAATAATGACCCCGTCTCCGTGGGACCAGCCCCTGAGGCAACTCTGCTGTCTATTCCAGGAGGGACTTGGGCTCAAACCTGCAGTTAGAAAAGTTCTCCCCCTGTCTCAGCTGGAAGGGTTGATGCTAGACTGGCTCAGACAGAGCCTCTCTCCACTGGGGCCTCTCTCCATGGGTCTTCAAACAGTTGGGTTCCTGCCACAACATGATACCTGACAATATTGGCCCGAGTGTCAAATATATGCCAACCCCCCAGCTGTTGAGTTGATTCCTGCTCAGGGGAGCCCAGGGGTGCAGAGGATAACTGCTCCGTGGTCTCAAGGCTGGGACTTGCCCGAAGGGGGTCTCCAGGCCTTCTGTCCTTAGGGTCCATTGAAACCACCTACCTTGAGGTAGGTAGTGAATCATGTAACCTGTTGTACCAGCCAGGGGACTGCGTATCAAAAGAGAAAACTCAGAGCCCCCCGGGCCATTGTCCTGTCTCCCTTGCTGTTGTGAGCAGCCCCTCACAGACATCCCTGCCCTGAGAAGGCCGAATGAGTGTCCGCTGTGGTTTAAGTCCCTGTCTCCTCTCTCCAGAAACGGGCTTTGCAGTCACGGCCATCTCGCGGACGCCGGGGGTGACCTACAGCGACTCCTTCGATTTGCAGTGCATCATCAAACTGCATTACTTGGCCCGGGTCCCCGTGTCGGTGACCTGGCGCTTCCAGCCAGTGGGCACCCTGGAGTTCCACGACCTGGTGACCTTTACCCGAGACGGAGGGGTCCAGTGGGGAGACCGGTCCTCCAGCTTCCGGACCCGGACTGCCATCGAGAAGGCTGAATCCAGCAACAACGTGCGGCTGAGCATCAGCCGAGCCAGCGACACGGAGGCGGGCAAGTACCAGTGTGTGGCAGAGCTGTGGCGCAAGAACTACAACAACACCTGGACGAGGCTGGCCGAGAGGACCTCCAACCTGCTGGAGATCCGGGTCCTGCAGCCAGGTGAGTCTGTTGCATGGCAGAGCTCGGGAAGGAGGGGAGGGGTGGATCCAGTGTCTGGAGCAGCCCCTGCTTTCCGGAGAGTCCAGGTCTGTGGGAAGTGATGCGCAGCGAGTGGTTCACATGGGACACATTCGTTCTCTCCCTGTTGCTGTTGATCCTTTGGAGGAGAAGGTGCCTGCATCAGTGTCCCGGCCAATCACGGCCCTCAGGGCCATCTCAACTCACAGCAGTGCTCTAGGCAGAGTAGAACTGCCCCACAGGGTTTCTAAGCCTGTCAGTCTTTACGGGAGCCGCGGAGCCCCTGGTGGGCTCGACCTATGGGCCTTGAGTTAGCAGCCCAGTGCTCAGCCATTGCACCACCAGGGGCCTGGTATCAGTGACGCTTCCTCCTAAGCATTTCAGCCTGTAGCTCATGAAAAGAATTCCCCCGTGCTGCAGGGGTTAAGCACATGGCTGGCAATGGAAAGGCCAATGGTTCAAATCTCCTAGCTGCACTGCAGGAGAAAGACGAGGCCGTCTGCTTCCATAAAGAGTTGCAGCTTAGAAAGCGTGTGGGGAAGGATCGCTGTGAGTTGGAATCCACGCTGTGGCAGCGGCTTAGGTAGCTTCTAAGAACAAAGATGGTCTCTTCTCTAAGCACTCTGTTCTCGTACTGTGGACCTGTACATTCCTGTAGCATGAGCCTCTGGGAGATGAGAAGGATTGAATGGAGCATCTGCGAGGTAGGAAGTATCAAGTGCTCAGGTACCAGCAGAAAGATTGCCACTTTGAATCCACCCAAAGGTACCTTGGAAGACACACCTGCCAGTCTGCTCCTCAAGGTCACAGCCTTGGAACCTCAGTGCAAGTGGGGTCACCGTGAGTCTGACTCTGGACTGGAGAGAAGCTCTATTTACCCAATTGTCTCAATATGGTTCTTTATAAGTTTGAGGATTTTTTAAATGCCCCTTCCTTCCAAATCATGATCCGGTCAGGGATTACAAATTGCCTGCAGTTGTCATATCTCTTGGAGACTTGATTATCCCAGGGCGTCCCACAGCTTGTACATGGATGGTACATGTGCCTGTGTGAAGATATTCCTGGAAAGATGTGGCTTGTAGTTGTAAAGTGTGCAGGCCCCTTTCTATTTACTCGGCCTCATCTCTCACAATCTCCATAACGATTATGCGATAGAGCTCTATTGTTGCCCATTTACAGACCAGGAAACTTGGAGAGGAGAGGGACTATCAGAGGCACTTAGGAGCATCCGCTCTGCACTCGAGCCTACTCGATAGGAATTTCATAATAGCCCTGGGAGAGATTAAGCAGCCTGACCAAGGTCAAGTGCCGAGTCGATGGGATGGCCCTTGTCTTTCTCCAGTGCCGTTTTCTTGGCCTGGGCCATGCTCAGGTGTCTCCATTTCCTGGGGAGGCCAAGTACAACTCTCCTCCAGCAGCTGATAATGCCTTGTTAGTCTACAAACACAGAGATAAGGATGCACTCGTGTGAGCAAAAGTCCCGGGAGCTTTGGGCAAACTCTCCCATCACCAGGCCCCGCCCCTAACAAAGGTGAGCTGTTCAGTACGGGCTGCCCTTCTGTCCTCCACTGTCTATCCTGTGTCTCCAGCAGGGTGGAGGCTGGTGCTGGGTGGGGCCCAGGCCGCAGGCTTCGGAAGCCTTCCTGGTGCCCGGCCCATGCACAGTGGAGAGGAGGCATGCCACGGTGAATGGTGAAGGCCGAGCGGGAGGTGACTTTGCGGGCCCAGCCACTTTGTAAAATTGGTCTGAATGCTTTACCAAAGGGATTTCTGCCCACGGACAGCGATGGTTCGTGCCCACGCTCGTCTCCTTGACCCCCTCCGGGGGTTGCCACGTTGTTTTCAGCCATGGGGGTTAAGTCGAAATGACTGCTGCTTTCAGCCTTCACCTCTCACCCTAGCAGAGCGCTGCCCGGTACCAGGGTGGGGAGTCGGCGAGCTGTGGATGTGAGCCATGAGGCTGCCCCTTGGCCACTTAGCGCCCAAGCCGGGGTGGGCAGTGTGCCCAGCGAGGAGAGTGTTCTGCTCCAGGGCACCAGGTTCACGGAGGGTCGAGCAGACGCCCCATGGTGTGGGAGCTCTGGATGGGGCTATGCTGCGGATCTCGTCCCTGCCTTACTGAGCGGAACATCATGGTAGCAGCGGGCCTTTTCATGGCCTCGGCTGTCCCGGAGGTCAGCGTTCTGAGCCGCAGTGCCCGTCACAGGGGCTTTGGGCCGGAGAAGGCAGAGGAAGTGCTGACCCCAAGGCCTTGCCCGGCATTCCCTTCTTCAGTATATCCTTACTCTTTGCTTGTTTGTGTTGCTGAAAAATCTAGTGGGTGGGTAAGGAATTACTTCATTGAAAATGCTCCCCAAACAAAATATACAACTTTCCTCTGGTTCTTTAATGCTTCTCCCCTCCCCCCACTAACATGACCCTAATTCTACCTTACAAATCCGGCTAGACCAGAGCATGTACACT
>NW_022111366.1:6105328-6108874 GCF_000313985.2 Echinops telfairi
CAACCACCCTCAAGTGAGGAGGTTGGAACATGAGCCAGGTCTGTTTAATTAAAAAGTCAGAAACGTGAACAAAAGGGAGATTTTGACCTTTTTAAAGGCCTCATAGCCCAGTCCTACTCCCATAAAGAGTTACAGTCTCAGAAATCCACAGGGGACAGTTAGTTTTCTACAATGCTCTGTAGGGCCGCTATGAGTCGGAATCAGTGAGTTGAGCCAGAAATTCTTCCTGCATCCGGTTCCTGGCCTCACCTAAAACTCACCGCCATCGGGTCAGTGCTGACTCATAGCGACCCCCTGTGGATTTCCGAGGCTGTAACTGTTTATGGAAGTAGGAGGCCCAGTCTTTCCCCCACCGAGCTGCTGGTTGGTTCAAACTGCTGACCATGAGAATCGGAGCCCAACGCATAACCACGATGCCACCCTGACTCTCTGGCCTCCCTTGGAGAAGACGTTTCTTTGCAGATGGCTGATATGGAGGGCTCTCAGCAGCATCTCCTCTCACCGCTGGCAGTGGTAGTAACCAGTGCCGAAACTACAGGAAAAACCTATGGCTACCCACTAGCACTCACTGAGCACCTTCTGCGTGCCCGTCCCCCTCAGAGCGCTTTCAAAAGGAAAGCACAGGGGGTACGCTCTTAGCCAGTGGCTCCAGCCCAGCAGCCGCTCCAAGGGAGAAAGCTGTGGCCGCCACCTCCGCAAAGACTGCTGTCCCGGACATGCTGCCGTCGCGTGTATTCTTGCCCTACATGGTCGCTACGGGTCAGAATCAAGTGGCTACCAACAGGCTTGGTTTTGGGGTCCACAAAAGCTCTCTGCCATCCGGTCGATTCCAACTACTAGCCGCGCTCTAGGACAAAGTCGAGCTGCCCCTGTGGGTTTCCGAGGCCGCGACTCCTTTCCCGGAGAAGAAAACCTCTTTCTCCTGCCGGGCTGTTGGTGGTTTCAAACTGCTGACCTGGCGACTAGCAACCAGGTGTGTCGTCCGCTCCACCACCACGGCTCCCGGGTTGGGGCTGTTCTTGTGGTCAGGTGCCCATGTCGACCGCGTGTACGCAGTCCTGCACTGTCCTCACCATTGTTCTTAAGTGAGAGCCAGCCCACCGTGGCAGCCACGGTGCCCCCACCTCACAGGTCAGGACTCCGAGATGCAAGTGGAGTCGATGGACTGCCCCAGGCCTGTGCTTCTAGCGGCACCGGCCTGCGCTCCCCGCAGGCAGCCTGGTTCCAGCGCCCCGGCTCCTTCTTATCCCACTTTCCCCTTCGCTCGGTAAATGCGTGCTTTCTGCTCCGGACACCCCTGTGGTACGTGTACTATTATTTCTCCACCCCTCTCTCTGATGTGCCACCCCTTTTAGCAGATCTCCAGTGTGTGTTTGGAAGTGGAGGGTCACAAGTGGCGGAGCCTTGAGACGCAGTTTGATGTGTGCCTCTCTTACCTCCTCTGTTTCTTCTAACTTCTGCCACAAGATGGCTCTAAGACATGGGGACAGGAGAACTCCAGGCCAGTGCCAGCTCCTCCCTCCCTCCCTGGATGTGTGCTCCTCACCCCTCAAAGGAAGAGTCCCCCTGCACTGCCCCCGCCCTATTTTTTAAGACTGGACTTATTCTGACAGAATCAAGCGGAACCACAGACTCACGCTGGCCCATTTAGCATCAGCCTTTCACTGCGATGATGTCGTCTGTGGTCTGTGCCCCAAGCCAGTCCCTGCTGGGGACACCCGCTGACCCTGACCACTTGAGTCAGACTCAGGCTCTGGTTGGTGTGCTCGCTGGACTTGCTACGGCTCCGCTCGTTCTGTGTGCACGCTCCCTAGTCTCTGCACACTTCCCCAAGGAAATCTCCCAGGAATGCCGCGGCTCCACCGTGTGCTTGGCTTTGCTCAGTCTCACGCCCATGGATTGATGGTGCCACTTACCCACCCCCATGCCCCCGGGGGAGGGGGGGCATTCAGGCCAGACTCTCAGCCAGTCCCACACGTTCAAATCCCAGCTTGTAGTCATGTTTTCCGCTCTGAGTTTTACTTCCCTTCTACATTTTGAAGCACTGTTTTGCTTCCTTCTGATTTCATTGGGCACCAGACCGGAAGAAAAAAAAAAGCCCTCCAATTACATTTCCCTAAATACAGAAGCAATAAGGGAAATGTCAGCCCTCATTTTCCAAATGTTTACAACCCTATCTTGGTCTGGCTATTAAATATTGCACATTAAAATCGACAAAGCAATAAACAAGCTTCCAGGAGGACAGCCTCCGGGGCTAGGAAGCCGACTTGTCAGAGGTTGGATTCTGCTGGGATTTCACTGATGGGTAGTCTGGATGAATATTTAATACCCTCTGGATGCTGCCAAATCTGGGTTCTTCTAATTCTTGGCAGATTGGGGGAGCCCAGGGCTGCCTTTGGGACACCCTTCAGTCCTGAGCATGTGGACACTGACCCTGCTTGTTAGAGACCTGCTGGTGACCTGGCTGCCCTGCCCCTTCTGCTAGCTTTCAGGAGAGCCCGGGTTCCCCTTCCTCCCTCCGCTGCAGCTTCCGCCCACTCTCTGCAGCGCAGCACGAACACCAAGGGCACAGCCCTTCCTCGCTGCTTGGACCAAACTGGCACGGCACCAGCAGGCATGTTGTCATGGAGTCAGTGGGCAAAGAGCACTGGCAGGCCTGCAGATAGGTAAGGCAGGGCAGGTCCACCTTCCCCCAACTGATTTCCGCCCCATCCCTGGTGCAAACCTGTGCGCTGCTGAGGCCGCAAAGGTGGTGGTGCCGCAGAGAGAGGGCCCTGACTCAGCCTCTGGAGAGGGAGGCCAGGCTGGGCACAGGGTGTGCCCACAGGTGGCAGGGTAGTGTAGAGTGAGCATGGGGCAGGGTCACAGGAGTGGGGATGGTGGCACCTTTTAGGCACAGAAGAGTATGAGTAATGGCAGGAGGAGGAGGGAGGGGCATGGTCACACCCAGGAGGTGGGCCGGACACTGTGTAGACTGAAGCCTGCTGCTGAGAGGCAGCTCCATTCCCGGCGGCTCACGTGGTGTCTGTCGCAGGGTGAGTGGCTGTCTGACGCCATAGGCCGTCCTGGGCCCCTGGGTGTGAATGAGTCCATCTCCTTGCTCTCCCAGGCCCTCTACTTTCCCACACAGGAAGCCCTTATGTCTGGCCCTCGCCCCTTCCTGATGGCGTTTCCCAAGCATGTGAGCTAAAGCCTCCTCGCCTCCCTCACTTCTCAGGAGCATTCTGGGTGGCTTTTCGTCCTGGACACCACCATTCCAGTGAGTCGGTTCTTCTGTCTGTAGTGTTCTATTGTCCAACGTCTGCATGCTTATGAAAGAACTCAGACTCCCCACCCTCTAGGACAGGGTAGAACTGCCCCCTGTGAGTTTCTGAGACTGTAACTCCTTCCGGGAGTAGAAAGCCTCATCTTTCTCTTGAGAGGCGCGGCTGGTGGTTTCAAACTGCCAACCTTGCAGATCATAGCCCAACTTCTAACCTCTGTGCCCCAGAGCTCTTTGCAGGCATACAGGTGATGGTTAAAAGCCAGAGCTCTCTTCCATGTGGT
>NW_022111366.1:6110673-6145159 GCF_000313985.2 Echinops telfairi
TAAGAGTTGTATGAGCCCCTAATAAAACGATACAAAAAAAGCCAGAGCTCTTGGGGCCCCACGACCTGGGTCTGAATTCCAGCTCACCGACACATATACACACTTAGCTGTGAGACCGTGGGCCTGCCTGGTTTAGCTGTTAAATCAGGGGTAATAGTAGCAGCCATTTCTTTAGTAGAGTTGGTGTGCACTAAATAGTATAACTTTGCAAAGTGCTTGTTAGAATAGTGCTTAATGTATAGAAAGCACAGTATAAAAACTTTTAAAATACACATTCCCCAAGCTGAGGAACTAGAGTTAGTTTGTTTTTTCTGTAGACCTTTAGATTACATACTTCTTTCCTAAAACAGTTTTTAATATTCCCCTGCCTACGACGAAATGAAATTCATAGACATTTCATGTACCCACTCACCTAATTTTCAGAAATTGATACAATGCCCTAATTGTCAAGGAGGAATTTTCAGAAGGTAGTTCCTAAAAAGATCATGCATTGCACGTGGAAATGGAAACAAGGTAACAGCAGAGCCCAAGGCAGAGGTGCTGCCGGCCCAGCCTGGACCAGCTGACTCATGACCGTGTGCAGCTGTCGGGCGACTCCAGGAGCCACAAGCAGTCGGAGGCCCGGCTTTCTCCGCTCCTGATCAACTCTTGTTACCGTCCCTGAAGGAAGCAGAGGAACTTGGCACATATGGAAACGTTTAAAAAAAAAAACTGTTGTTTATAGTAAAATGAAATATGAAATTAGTTTCTCGGCTTGGATCATTAGAAATAGATTTTTCTCCCTGGTGACTGTCACGTTTGGGAGTCGTGTGGAATGTAAGGCAGTGTCTCGTTACAAAGAACTGCCCCAGATAGGACTCTCCAGCTCTCCTGACGACTCAGGAATCCTTGGGGGGGGTACAAACGGTGACTGTGCCAGGCCACGTACAGAAAGGTGGGGGGTTTGAGCCCACCCAGGGCACTGCGGACGAAAGTGCCCTGCTGGAAGAACCAGCCATTGAGGGAGCACAGTTCTGCCCTGACACACAGGAGGTCTCCATGAGTCGAAATCCCCTTAATCCCCTTCGTGGCCCCTGGCTCACTGGATTCCCCTCTCGACTGAACAGTCGGAGGTCTGTCCTGGAGTTCCAACCCTCGAAGATGAAGCAGCTCTGGGGCTGGGGCTGGGGCCGGAGGTAGGGAGACTCGTACAGAGGGCGGGGATAACAGCCTGAGAACGAGAATTTGGGGCTAAGGTGGGGTGTAACTGAGGGGAGAGAGGCAAGCAGGGGACCCAGGAGTGCGAAGGGTGCACACTGCGCGATGTGGGGGCCGACTGACTGGCCTGGGGCCCGGATCTGGAGGTCCCCACCGGCAGCTCTCTCTGCAGCCTTTCCCAATCTCGAACTCACTTGCTTCCGCCAGTTTGAAATGTCTCTCCAGGCCTCCTCCACCCTAACTCGACTGCCGTGTGCCACGAGTCCTGTGAGAGCCAGGCTCCCGGGCCTGCCTGGGTTTGGGGGGTCTTGCAGGTTTTCCTCCTTGAACAGGGTCCAGTCTTCCTGCTTTCCCGTCGCTGATAGTGGCATGGATTTGAGTTTTCCTTCTCTGGCAGGCTTCCGCATGACGCAGGTTCCAGCCGGCGCAGGTTTGAGCGTATCTTTCAGTGATGTCCATGGGGAAAGCCTTGGTGTAGTGGGTTACGTGTCGGGGGGCTGCTAATGGGAAGGTCAGTAGTGCAAAACCCACCAGGCAGTCTGGGGGAAAGAGGAGACTTTCTGCTCCTTTACGATGCACAGCATTGGAAACCCAAAGGGGGAGCGCTATTCTCTCCTCTGGCGTCACTGTGAGTCAGAATCCACTCGATGGCAATGAGAGTCATCCGGCTCCTGCTTAGAAAACACCAGCCATTGAGCCCAGTCCTCATCTGACACGCGATCCCCTGGGAAATGATGTCACCGCAGATGGTTCACAAGATGAATCGCTCCCCCACTGCCCCTCCTGCCTCACCAGCCACTACCTCACTTGGTCTTCAGTCTGCCTGCACCACTGCTTGGAGTTTCCCCACACCAGTGGCTTCTCAGACTTGTTTGTGTCTCAGAAAAGGCAAGCTCTTGGGCCCCACCGGCAGTGTTGCTGATTGCGGAGCGTCTAACAAGTCCCCGGGTGCTGCTGATGCTGCAGACCCCAGATCACAGCCCGAGAGCCATTTGTGATCAGGGTTGAGCGCATGTGCCCTCCGGGCCCTTTGCCTCTGCAAAGCTTACCATCCTGACGTTTTCCACTCCTGGTCACCTGCTTATTCCCAAATTGGGGACCCCTCTACCTGGGGTCCCATTGAACACCCTGGTGGTGCATTGGTGAGACCCTTGGCTTCTAACCAGCTGTCGGCCGCTTGAACCCACCAGCCACTCCCTGGGAGAACGATG
Source organism: Echinops telfairi (assembly GCF_000313985.2). Lineage (NCBI taxonomy): Eukaryota > Metazoa > Chordata > Mammalia > Afrosoricida > Tenrecidae > Echinops > Echinops telfairi. Next base: position 6,113,082 of record NW_022111366.1, read on the forward strand.
TGGCAGTCTGCGTGCATGCAGATATGACAGCCTTGGAAGCCTCTGGGACAATTCTCCTCTGCCCTGACAGGGTGCCTGCAAGTCGAAGTCTCCTGAATCCCAGTGGGAGGAGTAATCCCTCGACCACGTGCTCTTTCCAGACGTCCACAGCCTTCATTCACGATCGGAGCCCACAGCTCGCCTGTGTGCGTTTGTGCTCCCAGGCGAAGGTTAACTCCCAGGCTGTGGAGTCCTTTCCAACTCCTGGGCAGCTCGTGTGCTTGAATAGACTGGGTCCCACAGGGTTTCCGGTGGCTGTGATCTTACAGAGCTAGTTTCTCCCGGGCCACTTCTGGGTGGACTCCAACCACCAAGCCCTTCAGCTAGTTAGTGTCCAGTTGCAAACCCAGGGACCGAGTCACGTGCATATTCAATCATCCGTTTACTCGTTTGTTTCAGGGCTTCAAATCGGTAACAAGCAGTTCAGTCATGGCCAACAAAACAAAATCAGAGCAGACCTGGATTTCTGAAAGTTGGGTGATTTAGAACACTAATCACATTGGGGAAAATCCTTGTCTCCCTGCAGTGGGGAAATGAGTGACACACATTCAAAATTTAATTATCAGGTGAATCTTTCTTTCTCTTAAGGCCCTAGCAGTTTAGTGGGAAAGGCAAGACCCCTAAAACATTAACTGTAGCATAAGGCAAAATGAAACAAAACTATAGCAGAGTTTAAGGAAATTGTTTATTGGTGAAATAAATTAATTTTGAGAGCGAAAAACACTCAAAAGGCTGCTTCTCAGACCATGAGCTGAAACTAGCCAAAAGTCACCTAACACTAAATAACAAATCGGCTCAAAAAATAAAGTCTGTGAGAACTGGGTTCCTGTGTTAGGCTGGGTTGACTAGAGAAATAAATCCAGTGGTCCTCATTGGTGTATAAGAAAAAGCTTCACATCAAGAAGTAACTGTCTATCAAGAAGGCTTCCCGGCCCAGTCCAGCTCACGTCCTTAAGTCCAGCACTGGTCTGTAGCCCCTCGTCAGACTCATACAGCACATGCAATGATGCAAAAACGCAGGAACATCACTGGCTGGTGGGTGCAGTCTTGTGGACCCAGTGGCAGTGGACACATCTCCAGGGCTCTTGCAGGTCTCCACATGGCATCTACAGGAGGGTGAAGGCAGGGAAACGAGGAGGTTCCCAGCACCCTCCTTACGAGGAGGTCACGCCCACAAGGAGGTGCCATCAGACTTTGACCTGATGGATAGACTAGACTCCATGCCTACCCTGAAAGTTGACATGCAATTAAGTAACTCTCACAGTTGCCAAAAACACCTATGTGAGATCAAACTGTAGTTTACCTTGAAACAAAGATGAAAATGTAACCTCACCAAACCCACTGCTGCTGGTCTATTCTGACTCACAGCAACCCTACAGGACGTAAGTTTTGATGCAGGCCGATGGTCTCGTAGTTTTCCCACAGAGCTGTGGGTGGCTTTGAACCTCTGACCTTGTGGTTTAGCAGCCCACCTCCTACCCTGCTGTGCCACCAGGGCTCCTTGAGGATATGAGGGAGGAGGGAGACTAAATTAGTGGGCATGATACAGCCAGAAAAAAGAATGAGACGGTCAACCCCTGACGCTCTGTGCAGACGCTGCTGGGGGGGAGCCTGTGATGCGGTCAACCCTGACCACTCTGTGCAGACGCTGTTGGGGGGAGCCTGTGATGTGTGTATCTTCACCGGACAACAGATATGACTCAAAATAGGCACAGCAGAAAAGCCCCTCCACACGCCACGTTTTGATCCAAAGCCCAGGAACGAGACCTTTGAGATATTGGTGCTACAAGGCAGGGGGTGGAGCCCACATCCACGGAAGGGGTGCAGCCTGACTCTAGGTGCACCCAGGCTCAGAGGTACGTGCTGGCCTGAGCCCGGGCTCCTCCAGAAAGTGGGCCATCCTCCGAAAGCCTCTCTGACCTTTCCTCCTGCCTCTCTCCCTCCTACGAGTCACGCTGAGAGCTGGAGTAACCCAGATGCGGCCTCTTCACTCACCGCCTGAGATGTCCGTCCTCAGTCAAGTGCAGGCCACATCCGGCTTTAGCACCCTCAGACATCACGGGGAGCTCATTAAAAGGGCCTAAGAGCCTGCCCTTCCAGTGAGTCCCAGTGCTAGCTGGCTGCTGGCCCCCAGATGCCACGAGGGGTCATCAGCTGATGACCAATCATCCATCCATCCATCCATCCATCCATCCATCCATCCATCCATCCATCCTTGTGTCTTGACTTGGAACCAGGCACAGCAACCAAGAGGGAATGAGGATGGTGAGACTACAGTGTGTGTGTGTGTGTGTGTGTGTTGTAAGCTGGGCTCTGTGCTAAACTCTTTCTAGAGGTTCTGACTTTGGACAGTGACCACACTCCGGGGTGGTAGGTAGCTTCCTCCCTTGACAGGTGACAACACCTATATCACTGAAGGGGCTGGGGCTGGGCGCCCACCGCCCGGGGCAGTAGTGTGGCGGGATCGCAAGAGTGCTTCCTAATTAGATGTGCAGCCTCTGCCTGGTCTCCCACAAGCTTCCGGAAAGGTCGTCCCAGCCCTTGAGAGGTGAGGAGAAATGCAGAGCTTCCAGCAGGAGGTGACCCCTTGCCCACCTGTCAGACACGCTCCTCATTTTTCAAAAATGTCTTCTTTCAAGCGGCTCCGCACTTCACAATATTTTGACATGGGAAGAGAGAAGGGAGGGGGGGGGAGAGAGAAAAAAGAAGGAGCTGGCGTTGAGACATTTCTCTTTCTTGGATGCCTGCTCTGGAACCACGTGACTGAACTGAAGTTGAGTCACAGGATTCCAGCTCAACATATGCGGTTACTATAGCAATTGAGGTTTCCTTAGTAACAGTTGCAAAAAATAATCTGGCCCCAATTAATAATACATTTTAAAGCTCTTTCTACTCTACACCCGACAACCCAGTTTGGGGGGTGCTTTTTTTTTTATTTGGCCAAGAACCAGATCATTCGGGGGTGTCTTCCCTGATCCCATTTGCCTGGGGTAAATCAGGTTAGAAAGCAATGAAACGGGACCGCTTGTGTTCAGGTGTTAGGGGACCCTGATCCGGAAAAGTCCGTGGGCAAGCTAACGTGAGTGTAGTCTCCAGAGCCTGGGACCTTAAGGCTGAAGCTGCCCCGGATCCGCCGTGTGCCCCAAGTGGCTTTCGGCGTGTGCAGAACGGAGAAAGCAGACGACCAAGCTTGTCCTTGGAAAAGACGGAGCTGGGGGGGGTGGAGGGGGGGCATGGAGTGCATGCCTGTGGCTTGCGAAGGTCTGCGAGCACACGCAGCAGCTCGGGTGGTGCCCCGCGGGGACTAGGGCTGGGCCTGTGGGGGTCTTCCTCCGTAAAGATCATGAGCCTGTCTTCTCAGAGACCCTCTGGTCTGTCCGGTAAAGTCACTGTGAGCACAAGGGTGGGTTTGTAACAGGGGAGGGAATTCGGCCGTCATGGAGAAAGAATGTGGCCTGATGACCCGCCTGGAGAGGTGCCCTCCGTGAGCTGCTTACTGTCATGGAGTCAGGCGTCTGCACCTGCCCCACCTTCGGATACTGAACTCCCACATGGAGTCGTGTTGCCAGGGGGCCACGTGGCAGTGTTTGGTGCCCGAGATTCAATGCTGCCTGCTGTCCGTCCACACCGGGCTCAGTCTGCTGCCAGGAGAGGCCCAGGCTCTGTTCAGCTCCTGGCCCTGAAGCCAAGCTCCAGCCTGAGCTGGGGCAAGCCTGCCCTGCTGCCCGCCCGGGTCTGGTCTGTCCCTGTGGAGTTTGTCCCCTGACCTGTGCTGCTTTCACCCTGTGCGTGAAAGGGTAGAGAGAATGACCATTGGCTCCCCGTTCCCTGCAGAGCTGAGAGTGCTTTCTTCCCCCCACTAGAGGGGAGGAGGGTGGGTCGGGAAAAGCAGAACCAAGTTTGATGGTGATGGAGTGAGCGAGCTCTCAGATGACCTCCATAAGATAGATAGATTTCATAAGACCGTGGCTTCTTGCCGCCTTCCAGGTGAACGGAGCCCTTCATAGCAGGCAGGAGGTGACTGGAGTTGGCCCCGTTCTGTCCGATTGTTTGTCACCTGCTCAGCCTTCTCCCTCTTTCTGCATCCAGGGCTCTGCCCCAGCACCCTCTTAGTTACCTGCTGTTGGTATGATGCTGGACAAGTCTCACTGGAGACTAAGACAGACTATGAAATACGACCCGCTGATCTAGTTCCCCAAACCAGCCAGCGGAAACCTGGAAAAGTCAACCGCCTGAGCCACAGCCTGTGGCCAGGCTGACGTGGGCCCGAGCAGGGAGTTGCTCACGGTGCAGCAGGTCCCCATGAGTCAGGGACTGGCCCCGAGGTAGCCAACCAGTGCTAACAACCCCACCTCAGCACTCTCTCAGACCCTCCCCTGCTCACCCTGATATTTCAGCAAACATCGACTGAGCACTTTCCCAAGTCCAGGCCCTGCCCCACGCTCGGGGGGTGTGGTAATGAATGTGCCCCCTGGGCTGGACACTCCGCTGGGGCTGGGCTGGGGCTGGGGCTACCACCTTGACAATACCCCTTGCATGCAGTACTGCACGGAGCACAGAGTGGGCACTTTGTAAATATTGGCGATTGAGTGGAGGAGAGAGGATGCTCAGTGTACTCTCAGGGAGCTTATGGGAGACGAGTGGAAGAGAGAGAGAGAAGGGCAGGAAGCAGCCTGGTGGAGAGAGCCTGATGAGAGAGTGGGTGCCGAGGAAAGCACAGGGCAGGGGCAGCGAGCCCATCGGGGACCAGAGGGTGAGTGGTGGCCAGGCAGAAAGGACGGCAGGGTGGGACCACAGGTCTAAGGCTGAGAGAGAACATCATGGGGGCTCCAGGGAGGTGATGGTCAACAGCTGTCTAAGACCCAGGTTGGCCAGAAGCACTTGCTGCTGTGAGAGGACACCGCCTTCTCTCTCTTCTGCAGGCAAAGGTGTGGTCAGGTGTGTGGTTCAGCCCCATTACCTAGCCGGCCACTGCATGGTGGCGGACCGTGGTAGGAATTCTGCAGGTGGGAGGCGAGGGCTGGCACCAGCCAGGGGTGCCACCACATGCGACAAGAGACAGGAGGGCTACTGGGGCAAAATGACTCTTGACAGCTCTCCTCTGGCCCGGCCTGTTTGGGGGGCCAGCCATTGTTGCTCAGCCCTCTGGGATTCCTCTGGCCAAAACCAGGCCGGGAGCCTGGCCTGGCAGGGGCCTGAGGGAGGGGCACGGGTCCAGGAGTGTGGGTTTCTCATGCTCACGGCCCCTCTCCTCCGCAGTGACGAAGCTGCAGGTGAGCAAGTCCAAGCGGACCCTCACGCTGGTGGAAAACAGGCCCATTCAGCTGAACTGCTCGGTCAAGGCGCAGACCAGCCAGAACTCCCACTTCGCCGTGCTCTGGTACGTGCACAAGCCCTCCGACGCCGACGGCAAGCTCATCCTCAAGACCACCCACAACTCGGCCTTCGAGTATGGCACCTACGCCGAGGAGGAGGGCCTGCGTGGGCGCCTCCAGTTTGAGAGGCACGCGTCGGGGGGCCTGTTCAGCCTCACTGTCCAGAGGGCCGAGGTCAGTGACAGCGGCAGCTACTACTGCCACGTGGAGGAGTGGCTGCTGAGCCCCAACTATGCCTGGTATAAGCTGGCCGAGGAGGTTTCGGGGCGCACAGAAGTCACCGTGAAGCAGCCAGGTAAGAACAGAGGGCCCTACGTGGGACCAGGGGTGCGTGGCGGGGCATGGAGGGCTCTGGTAGGGTCTGCCCAGTGAGACCTTCAAGGAGGTGGACCCTGGGTGTGTCGGGCACAGACACTGGGGCCTGCGGGCTTCCCATTTCACCTACAGACTCGGCCCTGATGCCGGCGCCAAGCTCGGGAGCCTCCTTGGCTCTGCTATGGCATCCAGCATGGTCTCCAGGGAGGAGGCCTGAGAGGCAGTGGAGGTTAGCAAGATATAGCCAGTGTGTTAGACTGGGTTGACTAGAGAAACTAATTTATTGACACTCATACATGTGTAAGAGAGAATTTTATGTCAAGAAATAATTGTGCATGAATAAAACCTTCCAGTCCAGTACAGATCAAGTCCAGAAGTTCGAGATTACCCCGTAAGTCCAATATTAGCTCACGAATTCCTCTTCAGATGCGCCCAGCACATGAAGGAAGATCACAGGTCGGTGGGTGGAAATCCTGTGGTTCCAATGGCAGTGGAGCATCTCCAGGGCTCTGGCTGCCGTCGGCGTGGCTCTATGTGGTTTGTCAACAGGAATGTGTAGCAGAGAGAGGGAGTTCCCAGAATCCTCATGAGAAGGCCATGCACACAAGGAGGGATGGTCAGGTTGTGATCTGATTGACAGGCTAGACTCCGCCCCTGCATTCTACGCTCCAGTTGACATGAACTTGTGTAACCTCCACAGCAAGGCAGGCCGAGGGCAGCTCCTCAGTCTCCCTCGGGGCGAGCAGTTTGTTCCCTGGGCCTCCGGCTGGCACAGCTCAGCCCCACCCCTTGTGCCTCGGTTTCCCATGTCTGCTCTCCCCTTCTGCCCTAGCTCCCACCCTCTGTCAGGGCAAGCCCTGCCTATCTCCCCAAGTGGAATCAGCCCCAGCACCCCTGAGGACCCCGTGTGTCCAGCCCATTCCTTCCTCTGTTCCCTGACAGACAGGGTGAACACGCCAGCCACCCTGGCACATGATCCGTGGCCACACTGGGCTCACTGTGGGGCCCCCTCATTGCTGGCAGCCCCGTAGGTGAAGGAGGCTCCCTTCCCTGTAGTGTCTCTCTGAGCTGTGGAGTGTGCCCCTGCAACAAGTGTGGCAAAGCTGCGGTCACCTCCTTTCTGACCTGTGGAGGGTGCCGTTGTGTGCCTCTCTACCTCCCTGCTCCTGTGCCACCAGCTCGCAGAGCCCCAGAACCTCACTAGCTGGCCTCGGGTCGAGGCTGCCTTCTAGGGGCCCCACAGGACAGGGTGGAACCACCCCTGTGTGTTTCCAAGACTGTTTACTCTTGGCAGGAGTAGAAAGCCCTGTCTTTGTCCCATGGCGTGGCTTGTGGTTTCAAACCGCTGGCCTTGCAGTTAGCAGCCCAGCACATAACCACTCTGCCACCAGGGCGCCTCGCGCTTCCTAGAATGCAGCCTTAAATGTCCTCCCGGTCCCTCACTTCCATAGGCCCTGCGGGCCGGGCTCGTGCTGAGGGACCATCCCTATTGCTTACACTGCGCACTCTACCTCTCCTGCTGCCTCTCCACTACCTGGTTCACCTGTCTTCACCCCCTTCCCCACATCTGGGTGCACCCCCTGCTTACCTGACAGCGCCACCAGGGCGTCAGGTGGATCCTAAGTTAATCGAGGGTGTTTCCCAACCACAGGCTTTCTCGAAGCTAAGGGAGACAACACTAAAGAACTGTTAAAAAAAATCCCTGTCAAAACACACGTAGTGAAATCTCTGTTTGTGGTGAATGTTAACACTATCAACAGAAACGCACAGGTCACCAATTTAAACAACACGTTTCTCCGTTTCTGTGAAGAGTTTCAGTTTCTGGGGTTTTTTTTGCATGTTTTCTCCTGCTTTTCATTCCCGCACCTCCCCCACCCTTTTACTTTTCATAATAAGAAAGCATTTTCTTAGAGAGTTTTTGGAAAGTGCCAAAATTGCACAGAGAAGAAAATAGTCTTTCATCTGAGATAATCAGATTTCATACCATCCCTCTCCCTTCTGTATCTCCCCTCCTTCCTCTCTTCCACCCCTCTCCCCCTCCTCCCACCCCTGTGTGTATACAGATAGAGACTGCAAACATTTCATAGGAAAATTCCGTTACGTTCCGATTTCATTTTCCCACACACTTTCCGAAGGCCTCTCGTATGTGTGTGTGTGTGGACAGATGGATAGGTAGGTAGATAGATCGATCGGTCAGTAATATAGTTGAACAAGTTTGGTTATTGAAAATGTACCTTCTGTCATTTTTCAATTTTTGGCCTTTTAACTGTGACCCGTGTGGGTCGTAAAGCCTCCAGGTAGCAGTGAAGTGTGGGCAGTACGGAGGAGAGGGGACATTCAGGGCAGTGTCCTTCCAGAGCTGCCTGGAGCACCGTCAGCTCTGTGGCTTGTCCAGTCTCTTGCGGGGCGCTCATGGCAGGACCAGCATGCTAGCGTGAAGGACACTTGTTAGCTGGAGGAGAACTGTTTGGCTGAGTTTTCCAACCAGCCCTCTCTTCCGTGTGAGCCTTTCTCTCTTGAAGTCAGCTTTGTTCCCACCTGGAGAGGGAACCCGCTTTGTTCTTGATGGGGAGGAAGAGCTGCAGCCGCGTCCGGGGCATGCGAAACTGGGTGTCTGTCCTCTGCACTTCTGGGGTCCGTGAGGGCCCAACGTATGTCAACCGTCTGGTCAGTTCCAGAAGTTAACTCTTGTTTGGAGAATGGTTTTTAGCATGCACCTCCAACCTCACATTCACCCCAGTGCTTTCAAGGCCAACCCCGCCCGTCTTGGCCATCCCCACTCCCCCTACAGCTGCTTTCAGAGTCCCCCCACACGCTGTTCACATCTACAATAACCCCTGACATCCACCCCAACTTCACAGCTACCAGACCCCCACGTCCACCCCTGCACCCCACATCCACCATCCTCACATCTCCCCTCCCCTGGCCCCCGCCTCCACCAGTCAGCCCCGGGCACCAGGGTCTGTTGCCCTTGGGATGCGCAGGAACACACAGGCCCAGCTTGTTCTGCACGAGTGTCTGAACAGAGACGGCTTGTGGCCTGGGGACAGCATCACCCTCCCTAACATTGAGCTCCCTAAAAGCTGCGCGTTCCGGAGTGGTCCTGGGACTGCGAGTGGTTAGGCTGCGGCGTCTGAGTGAGTCTGGGCTGCGGTGGGTCCCTCGGTGTCAGAAGGGTGGGGCAGGGTGTGCTGTGACTGACCCTTTGCTCTTCCCTGTTCAGACAGCCGCCTGAAGCTCAGCCAGGCCCAGGGCAACCTGTCGGTGCTGGAGACCCAGCAGGTGCAGCTCGAGTGCTCGGTCCTGAACCGCACCAGCGCCGCCTCCCAGCTCCTGGTGGAGTGGTTTGTGTGGAAGCCCAACCACCCCGAGCGGGAGACGGTGGCGCGCCTGGGCCGGGAGGCCACCTTCCACTACGGCGAGCAGGCCGCCAAGAACAACCTGAAGGGGCGGCTGCATTTGGAGAGCCCGTCCGCTGGCGTGTACCGGCTCTCCATCCAGAACGTGGCCGTGCAGGACAGCGGGACGTACAGCTGCCGCGTGGAGGAGTGGCTGCCCAGCCCCAGCGGCCTGTGGTATAAACGGGCTGAGGACACTTCGGGACAGACGGCCGTCACTGTGGTGCGACCAGGTGAGGACTATGGTCCCCTGAGTATTTCCACATTTGGGGTCATATTTTATACCCCGGGTAAAAACGACAGTGTGTGCACTGAGCGTCTCTGGGTGTGGGAGCGTCCCCAGTGGCACAGGGGCTGAGTGCTTAGCTGCTAACCAAGAGGAGGCAGGCAGCCTGCTTCTGTAAAGATGGACGCCTAGGAGGAAGCTCCTTGGGGGCAGGTCTGCTCCGTCCCGTCGGGTCGCTGTGAACCAGAGTCAGTAGGCTGCATGGTCCAAACCTGCCCACTGACCGGGCGTTTGGAAGTTCGAGTCTGCGCAGAGGCACCTCAGAGGAAACCCCTGGTGACCTGAAAAGCCAGCCCCCGGAACCCCGAGGAGCTCAGCGCTCTCTGAGCCACACGGACTGGCGCCGTGGCAGCAGCCCTCCACAGCAAGTTAGCCTTGAAAGAACTAGTGACTTCTTTGCATTGAGTTCTGTATCAGGAGCAGGGACGCTGACGTTTGACATTTGCGTTCAAAGTGGTCTCCGTCCCCACCCCCTTTGTGAATGAAGAGGAGGAGCCCTGGTCACCTCGAGGTTACACGTTGAGCTGCCAAATGCATGGGCAGCCGTTCACTTGCTCTGCCAAGGAGGACCCACCGTCTCATAAACCCACCAGGGCAACTCTGTCCTGACCTAGGAGTCGTAATGGCAGTGAGAGTCATAGTGAATAAAAAAATGCACATCCACCTTTGACCTAAGGAGATTCTGTTTCTTGACACGAGTAAAATCTGGAGGCTTATTACACACACACGCACACGCACACACGCACACGAAACCAACTGCTGTCCACTTGATCCTAACTCATAGGGAGCCTCCTGGGCAGAGCAGAATAGCTCCTTCAGGTGTCTGAGGCTGTAACTCTTTATGGATTCACACGGCCTCATTTTCCCCACTGAGCAGCTGGTCGGTTTGAACCACCAACCTGTCAGCTCAAAGCTGAGCACTTTAGACCCCTGCACCACCCTGGCTCCTTATTCCTTCCAGAGCATGGAAGAGGTTCTTTTTCAAACTGCATCCTGATGTGGGCGTGTGATGGTTATAGCAAAAGGACACTTTGGTTCTAAAAATTGAACTGGCTTCAGTGGAAAAGAATTGATTCGCATGCTCTAAATAAAGAGAAGAGAGAGAGAGGGAGAAAAGGTGTATCTGAAGCTTCACTCTCTCATGCCTCTGCACAGTTCCAGGGGTGCTGGTGACCAGGTGACCCTGGCATGTCCTTATTGTGTTCCACATGCTTGGAACGGCTCTGGTGGCCACCGTGCAGGCAGACGTGTGGTTCAAAGCGAGGCTGGGGGATTCTGGTGTCCCTCATTCCCAGCTTGGCCACACCAGTGGCTTGTCCTTCATTGAGCCGAAAAGCCTCACTTGGGACACAGCATGGATGAATCTGTGGCCTACATCACCGTGGACTCTCTCTCCTCCCCTGAGCATCCTGAAGTTCAACGTGTTGCCCTTGGTACCGTTAGAATACTTCGTGATGCTGTGCATTTGAGCAGTTCAGACTCTGCCGTCTCTTCCCACCATGCGGCCTCAGGGAGGAGAAAGTTTCCCCTCAGAGAGGAAAATGCACCATCGGGGATGGGAAAGGGGCATTACCTCGGTCCCCGGGGTCCTACTTCAACCGGAGGGGAAATCCCTCTACTCCAGTTACAGCTCCTCATCTTTCTCATGAGCTCAACAGACACTGTAAGACCTCCATGGCCTTGGTGCAGTTGGCTATTTAAAAATGCTTCCATCTTGTCTACAAACTGCTGCTCCCCACCTGCCCTAAAGGTAAAATGGTAGAGATGTGGTCCGTGAGCCTCCTCCTCCTCAGCTCCCACCCATGTTGTGGATCACTAGACAGAGTTGAGAGCCCTGTCATCCATTCGCACAGCAGCCTGATGGGGAATGGAACTCAAAGAGGGAGTGGCACGCAGCTGGTGCCTCAGGCTGGGTTCTCGAGAGAGAAACTTCTATCAGGACGATGACTCACACAGCGGTAGTCATGGGCAAGTTCCAAATCAGTGGGTAAGATGTTAGGCTTCCCCTGACATAAGTAACTGTTGGAACTAATGAACCCAAGATTGGCAGAAAGACCACAGGCTGGTGGCTGTAGAAGTGAATGAATCTGAGACCAGCATGTCAGGTAGAGGCTGCTGACAACTCCCAGGATCCAAGGGCAATGTGGCAGGCATTCGTTCAAGTCCAGAGAACCAGATGCAGGATCTAGACCAAGTGAACAGCAAGCAAGCTTTCCACCGCATCCATTTCTATGGGCAGCAGGCCAGGAAACTTAACTTTCAATTGAATGGATCAGTACTGTGATCGGAGTAAGGGTGTTTTATCACACCCTCATCATCTTACAACTGATTGGCGGTTCAGAGCATTAGGTAGGTGATTACACTGTGTAAGATCACATCTTGGGGGATTACTAGGTTTTAACTGCCTAACAACCTTGAATTCTGGCCTAATCTAGTTGACACAGTAATGATGGGCACAATCACCCAAGTTACCTTCTTGGCCACACCATGGCCCTTAAACCAGTATGCCTGACTGTCCTGTGCAGCCACATGAGCTAGGCTGGACATGTCTAGCTATTAGCCCTTCCTCGTGTATTTTTGAATTGTGTGAGTTGATCATGCTGATGACCAAGCACTTGGAAAACAGAAAAGAGTACTGAAAAGAATTTTTATCCATAATCTCATGTCCACAAATATCTCATGTCCACAAATAGACACCATTAGTAACTGGATGACTGGTCTATGGCCTCTGCAGGGCCTACCCGTATTCTCTGTGTGTACGTGTATAAATGGTTAAAAATCAAGCCACCAAACACGGCCATCCAGTCCATTCCAACCCACTGCACCTCCATAGGGCTTCCTGGGCCGTACATGGTTATAGGAGCAGACTGCCTCATCTTTCTCCTGTGGAGCAGGGGCTGGGCTTGAGCCACAAGTACTTTATATGATTTCTCCCCACCCACCCCCACTCAACACTGCGCAAGCATGTTCTCATATCATTCAAAGCACGACATCACCAACTTTTTTGCCAGGGAAGCAGCCCTGGTGGTTCAGTGGTTAAGTGTTCGCCCACCGGCTAACTGAAAGGTGGGTGGCCCATGCCCACCAGCAGCTTCTCTCTGTGTGATCTATAAAGATGACGGCCGCGGGAGCCTACTCTGCCCCGGGGGGGTTGCTGTCGGTCAGGACGGGCGTCATCTGGCAGCATGTTTTGTCTCTTTCACTTGTGTGCTGTGCACTGTTGGCATGCACTATCAAAGAGACCCCCCCCCCCTCGAGGTAGACTGGAGAAGAAGACTTGAATCACAGCTCCAAGAATTCTGTTAGGAAGACGATCGCTTCCTGTGGAGTCAGGCACAGAGCGTGTGGGCGTAGGGCTCCTCCCCGCAGTGAGACTGTGTACACTAGCGGCTGAGAGGGAGCAGCCCCGTGGTCACGCTCAGACCCTGAAGCTGCTGTCAGGGTAACCATGGGGCGGGGGCACCCCTTTCCCGTGGAGGCAGGAGAGGCGGGCGGGAGCATTCTTGTGACTCACACTTGGGGAAGGAAAAGGTGTTAGCCTCCGAACAGGAGGACACTTGCCCCTTCCAGAAGGGGGCAGACTTGGGGTAAACATGCTAAGAGTGTGTGGCTGAGGGAGATTGCGGGAAAGTAGACCTTATTTTCATTTAAAAGGCGAGGGAGAAACCCCTTGGATTTGAAAGGAATGCAGACAGGGTTCGTGGGAGGTGGATGGAGGAGAGAAAGTCAAGGGAGAGGCTTGTCTGGGGGACCGTGTCTGGTGCGGTCCCCCACCATCGTACCAACTCACCGTGATGGGGTCCATCCGATCACCCAACTCTGATCTGCTTTGCCGGCACCTCAGCTTGTCACCAGGAGCTCTGGGACACTGCTTTAGACGGCTGGACAGAAAGCATGCTACACCCCACCAGTCTGTTGTATGGCTTCTGATGTCTTGGGGGGATGGATAAGTGGTGAGGGAAGACAGGGGGCATTTGAGTCACCTGCCCTCCTCTGCCCTCCAGCACAGTCAATCCCCTGCCCTGCACCATCCCACCCACCTACCTTTCAGTTAGCCGGTGGGCGAATGCTTAACCATTGCACCACCAGGGCTGCTTCCCTGGTGGGAAGCTCTGCTGAAACCTGCGTGGCACCACAGCCACACACAACGCCGCATGCACAGACAGAGAGTGACCGTGTATGTAGTGTCTTGACCAGGAGTCATGGGCCTCCATGGAAGGTGAGAATTCTACCACTGACCCTCCGATGCCCACCCATGTTCTTTTCCATGAGTACACAATAATCCATTGTGTGGGTATTGCTATAATGTGGCATAGGGGTTATGGGTGTTGGGCTGCTCACCACAAGGCCAGCAGTTCTCAACCACCAGCCGCTCCGTGGGAGAAAGATGAGGCTTTCTACTCCCGCTCCAGCCTCGGAAACCTACATGGGGCAATCCTACCCCATCCTGTTGAGTTGGAATTGAGTCAATAGCAGTGAGTTTGCTTTTGAGTAGTTCGGGTTGTTTTTTTAATGAGCATTTCGGTTATCTTAAGGAAGGAAATTAATCAGCCTTTCCCCCCTCCTCCGTCCCTCCTCCCCCCAGATGCCGCCCTGCAGGTGGACTCGGTAGTGCCCAACGCCACAGTGACCGAGAAGGCTGCCTTCCAGCTAGACTGCAGCATCGTGTCTCGCTCCAGCCAGGACTCCCGCTTCGCTGTGGTCTGGTACTCCCTGAGGACTAAAGCTGGAGGGAAAAGGGACAGCCCGGGCCTGGGAGAGGAGGAGGAGGAGGAGGAGGACGAGGATGAGGAGGAGGAGGAAGAGGAGGAGGACCTAATGGAGCGGACGCCCCTGCTGAGTGTGGGCCCTGATGCTGTCTTTGGCCCTGAGGGCAGCCCCTGGGAGGGCAGGCTTCGCTTCCAGAGGCTGTCCCCCCTGCTGTACCGGCTGACGGTGCTGCAGGCGAGCCCCCGAGACACGGGCAACTACTCCTGCCGCGTGGAGGAGTGGCTGCCCAGCCCTCAGAGAGAGTGGTACCGACTGACGGAGGAGGAATCGGCGCCCATCGGCATCCGGGTCCTGGATACCAGTGAGTGTCCCCGTGTGGGAAGAAAGGGTGCCCTGTTCATCCTGGGTGTGTGTGGGAGATGGGCCCAGAATCTGATTCTGGGCTGATGAGCAGTGTGTTAGCTGTGCCTGGCAGTTAATAGGAGGGTTGGACACACCCGTTCCATTCAGATCATCGACCATGGTTGCCCACACCAAATCGGGGTGGGAATGCTGATGGGTGTTGTCATCTTGATCATCAGTGAGGTGCTGGTACAGATTCTTCTGCAGGCAGACTTCCTTCTGGAAGCACTTGGCTCCTCCCTGGTTGTGGAAGCTACACTAGACCATCCTTAGGCAATCAGCCAAGTGTTCCAGACTCATGCAAAGGAAGGCGGGGAACGGAAATCCGACTGCCCCACCCGCGTGGCACTCCTGGCTCGCCACACCCTGTACTTGTTTGGGAGCGTGACTTTTGGGGTGTCGGTGGGGTGTGCATGGCCAGTGGTGGACCATCACAGGAGAGCACCCATGTTATGGGGTGGGGTGGGGGGGTGGCTGTAACCCAGCGGGCCATCACTTCTGCCACCTGAAGGCCCAGAACTCAGCGTTTCCATTGGAGAGCCTCCGGAGCTTTGGCTCGGAGCAGGGGCTGCTGGGAATCCTTGCTGGCCTGGAGAACCTGTTTTAACCCGGCACCTTCAGGGCTGGCTTTCTATGTCAGGCTCAGGGGCACTTCTTATAATAGAATTAGTCCATGATGCAAAAAAATATGTCCTTTTATGATAACGGCTAGAACTGTCCTCTTCTTTGAGCCCAGATGTTGTAGAACTTGTGTAGACAGCCTCCATAGCGTAAGCAGAGCGATGTGAAGGGTTCCGTTCCCTGCGGGTGAGGGGCAGCAGCTGCCACGGCAGCAAGGGCGAGACAGCAAAGCCATGGGGGCACACGCTCCCTAACGATCTGCTGAGTGGCCGAACCTAAAACAGAGTCAGAGGGAAGGGGTCCGGGCTGCGTTTTCTCTGCTCCTGCGGGGCGCCTGTCTTTCCAAGCTAGAGAGAACACCGAGACCCGAGTGGCCTTGATGTCCAGAGGTAAGGCCTGCCGTTGTTGCATCCCTCAGGCCAGGGTCTCCAGCAGGCAGGCCATAGAGCTCCCCGGGCTGGATCTGCAAATGCTGGGGCTCTGCCCCCTCCTCCTTTGGGTGCAGGGGCAGGCAGGCTCTCTGTAGCTCCCAGACAGTGGTCACCGGTGACATCTTATGGACACCATCAGTCATGACACCGCCACTTCAGGAGGACTGCTCTGAGAAGCTAGGGCGGAGGTGGGGAACAGAGGCAGAGGGAGTGGGGTACGTGTGCCATTTCCCCAAAGGAGGCTATCCGTAGCGAGGCTGAGTGCCGAGGGGAGCCCCAAATCTCACTGTGTGGCGCAGGAGGTCCAGGCTAAACTATCATCGGCTTCCTTTGAGTGTGGCGCACGCACTGTGTCATTCTGTGCCGGTCCCAGTGGTCCTAGCGGCTCCGCGGGAAGTGGAGACCTGGCGTTGCCTGTTGGGTTTGGGTTTGTGTGAATGGGGAGGGGGCGGGGGTGAGGATGGGAGGCCTGGTCATTGGTGGCAGTAGGACCCCACCCCCACCACCAGAGAGGGTGGGTGCAGGGGTTCTGCACGCGGCCTCCACTGGGCTAGGTGAGGTCTGCAGGGACTAGCAGTTTCTCTGGCCTCATTATCTTCTCTGCCCACCCCCACCCCCACCCCCGCCCTTTGCAGGCTCCAGCCTCCAGTCCGTCATTTGCTCCAACGACGCCCTCTTCTACTTCATCTTCTTCTACCCCTTCCCCATCTTCGGCATCCTCGTCATCACCATTCTGCTGGTGCGCTTCAAGAGCCGGAACTCCAGCAAGAACTCGGACGGGAAGAACGGGGTGCCCCTGCTGTGGATCAAGGAGCCGCACCTCAACTACTCCCCCACCTGCCTGGAGCCCCCAGTGCTGAGCATCCACCCCGGGGCCATAGACTAAGCAGGAAGCGCCCGGGACGTTTGGCCCCAGAGGAGCTGGGACGTGCCCTCGCCACCTCTCTCTCTGTGATTGGACCGTTGCAGCCCCCAAACTCGGGGATGCCCGAGAGAAGACGGCCAGACTCAGGCGAGGGGTGCTAGCCGTTCCCGCTGAGTCACAGAGATGGCTGCCGTCGCCCTCCGCTGTCGGCCTCGGCTGGTTAGCTCCTGGTGCCCAGCTGCGAGGCTGCGCGACCATCCATTTCTCGTTCCTGTCGCCTGGGTCCTGTAGTGAGTAGCTCCAGGTGCCGTGTCTGCTCATGGAGGTCTGTAGTCTTCTCCGCTAGATGTCACAGGGGTCTTGTTCTTTCTCATGCACTCCGTACGGCTCGAGGCCGCCCCTTTGGATGCCGCCACCGCCGTCATGCGGTGGACAGTCTGTTCCGTACACGCCGACCGCGGCCCGGAGGACGGATTCAACGGCGACAAGGAAGCACTGCCGAGACCTTGGCAGTTTGAACACTTCTAAAGGCCACCCCCGGAGCCAAACACACCCCAATGTGTTTTCTTTTCACTCTTTTCCTTTTTTTGTTTTAAACTTACTTTTCGTAATGGGACTTTAAAACTCTGGTGTGTCCTGTGGGCCCGTTTGTAGCTTAGTGTTGTCCCGGCCGGCGTTGTTGGGACCGCTGTGACGCAAGCAGGGACTCTGGCTCCGGAGAGACCCATCCGGACCGGAGGAGTTCTGCGGGACCCCAGGAGGAGCGGGTGGTGCTGGGTGGTCCAGCTGCCACGCAGGCAGAAGCAGCTGTACCCCTCACCTTGCCTAAACAATAAGAAAAACATTCTCCAGGAGGGAATAGGCCGGAAGCTCCAGACCACCCACCCTCGGCACACTAATGTGGGCAGAGGCCTGCGTTGAGCAGCTCCCGCCGTTGTGATCCGTCAGAGCCCAGGGCTGCGGGAAGGAGAGAGGAATGGCCGGCGTTGGTTGGACTGGCTCTGCGAGGCAGTCGGATACGGTGGGGAGGGGGCCTTGGGCTTCTGGTGCTTTGTCAAACACTTGGGGTCGGGGGGTGGCGTGTGCACTGAGCTAGACATGGGGCAGTGCTGAGCTGACCACACGGGGCAGAAGTGGCGACCCCGGATGCCTGCCACTCCGTGCGAAGAAGAGGGTAGTGGGGATGAGCAAGAGAGGGTGTTCAGGCCCGGCTGAGGAGCGTAGGGAGGGGTCACCACCTCCCTGGGGCTACAAAGACCAGGCTTTGCTTTCTCCTCCCAGTTAGATTCTCCCAGAAACATGAGCACCTTCCGCCGTCCTCATCCCCATACCCGGCCCATCTCACCACCATCTCTGCCATCGCCGTGGGCTCGGGAGGGCCAGACACGCCCGCCATCGTCCTTCCCATCGATGGCCATGCCACAGAAAGTGGCCGCGTGGCTGCGCCTGTGGGCCTTTCCCCCCTCCCCCTGGCAACTTTCGCATGGTTTCAGGTTACGAGGTTCTCCGTTGCTATGGGGATGGCGGTTCATTTTAGTGGCCCTGGAGCCCAGCGGGGGCCAGTGCTGCCAGCCCACCGGGCCATTTCACACTGACCGCCGGGAGCCATGTGGGCTGTTGGCCGTGCGATGCAGCTCCATGCCCTCGCGCCCACGTGCATCTGCGTGGAGCCCGGGAGCGGCGGGTCTCCGCGGCCCGGTGGGCCCTGGCGCTGGCGCTGGTGCTGTTCAGTGTGACCGTGGAGTTCTAAGTTCCATCGTTAGACGAGGAGCCACTGAGTGGGCCCGAACTTGTAACCTTTCCGTTAGCAGCCCCACACGCCACCGTTGGTGCCATCAGGAGCCCTCTGACCCTATCGAGGGGTCCGCTTTGTCCACTGAGCCCACCGCGGAGGGGACGCTGGGTGGTTAGCCGACCACCTGTGTCTGACAGGCTCCTGCAGCCTGGCCTCTCTGCCTGCTGCTCGGAGACAGCCACCGCAAGGCCAGCACACTGCAGCTGCAGGGGGCACACCCCTGAGAGAGGGGAGCGGTCTTGTGTCCCCTCTCTGCCTCGCAGGGTGTGGGTTTCCAGGGAGGACGAGCTGGCCCTTCCTTTTTGGACGGAGTCTGTCTGAGGGGCAGGATGGGTGCCCGAGGGCCAGATTGGGCTGGGCTTGCCTTTGTGTCGCTCACAGATGCACAAAAGGGAGCCCCCCTCCTCCCCCCGGGAAACATACTACACAGGGGCTGCGGGACTTTAGGAAGGGAGGAAAAAAGAAGAAGAAACTGAAGCCAGTATTTTAATAATTGTTATTTTGTTTTTCTGTGTATTTTCTATCGGACTGGGGAATATCACATCATGAAAAAAAATCCCAGGCCACCTTTCTTTGGCCTTGAGAATGGCAATCGTGTGTCAGATGAATGGCAATGGTGCCCTCCGGTGGCTGCGGGATCTCATTGCAACTGCCCACGGAGCTCTGTCCTCTGGGGCCGAGGGAGAAGTGGAGCATGACCGACCTGCTCCATCCACTTAATGACGTCTATGCTGTGTTGCATTTATAAAGCCCACACTGTGCCAGGCCCATTCCAAGACATGGATCTGACTCCGTCACCCTCTTTCACCAGGGTGTGTCTGTACAAAGTTTTCGTATTCTTTTCCAACAATGGTTTCTCTGCGTTAATGGTTCAGTAGGAAAAAGGCAAGGGAGGTGGGAGGAGATGGCGATACCATGCATGATGTAGAGAGCTGTTGTGTTGGTTTTGTTTCTGGATTGTTGTTTTTTAAAAAAAAACAAAAACAAACTATTTGTAAGATGTTGCACTAAAATGTTTTATATACACTTCAGAGACCTGTAGTAAATTATGTTCAAAATACGGCTGTGACCCTGACTGGAGTCTGCTTTTCCCTCGCTCAGGCAACACTGCCCTCTTGTGGGCGACGTGCCCCTGTGACCTGTGGTGGGTTATCGCTGCAAGGTCAGCAGTTTGAACCCAGCAGCCATTCAGGGGGAAGTGGGTCAGGTGGAGGCGGGGGTGGAGTGGGGTGGGGGGTGGGGGGGAGAGGCCTGTGATGACTGGTCTCGGGAACCCCCAGGGCAGTTCTACTCTGTCTTCTAGGGTTGCTATGGGTGGAACTCACCCTGACGGCAGTGGGTGTGGGTTTGCGTTTTGGTCCTTGAGCTAAGCCTTGAGTCGTGGCCTTGGCATTGACTTGCAAGGCGGAAGGTTCATGAAACTCGGGCCTTATCCCACCCTAGCCCCGGCGTAAATGGTATCTTTGTACAGAGTTTACAAAGTTAGCTGACCCTCGGGACATTGTCTTGTCATCTGATAGCGTATTAGAATAACTGCAGAGCTGTCCTGGTGGACCCTCCAGCCATCCCATCGCAGAGAATGGTAGAGGACCAGGCACCGCCTCCCTCTGTTAACGTCACCGGGGGCGAGAGTGGATGCGAAGGCAGCTCACAGCACTGTTCTAGCTGTGATGGCCATACGCCCTTTCTGCTGCTGTCCACTGCTGCCGAAACGGTGCCAGCTCAGGGCCACCTGTGTGTGTTAGAAGTGGGCCCCCCAGCCTGTCAGCTGAGGCACCTCTGGAAGGTTCAGATCACCATGCTTGCCTGGCATCAGGCCTAACTGTTCACCCAAGAACCCCACGCAGCCCTGCGCTCCCCATTGCACAACGCCTCTGGAGCCCCAGTGGGCAGCTTCAGACCAAAAATTTGAAAAACCCACCACCAAACCTCGTGGCCACGGAGTGGCTTCTGACTTATCGTGACCCCAAGGAGCCAAGAAGAGCTGCTCACTTGGGCTCCTGAGACTTCCAATCCTTATGGGAGTAGAAAGCCTGATCTTTCTCAGAAGCTGGTGGGTTTGAACTGCCTTCTGGGTAGGTTCAGTGTCGGGGGACCACCCTCTTAGGGGAGGTTGTGTAATTGAAGGGTAAATTAAGAAACATTGGCCAAGGCCTGCACGTGCTCACCTCTTCCATGGCAGGATCAAGAGAGGGGGTGTGTGAATATTCTCTCACAGGCTTATATAATCTCAGGCACACCGGCCACATCACCCACACACGTAACAGGAAGGGGACGTGCTAGGGGCATTCACGTAACAGAAAAGGGAGGTAGTGGACACATAACGCGTGACAGGAAGGCACATAGTAAGGTGGGCAGAACCTAGAAATAAGGTGGGGGTCTAACCTTAGCTGTCCCTGAGCTGACTTGACTTCAGGGGTCCCTCAGCTCTTCTCCAGGGGAACGATCTATGGTCCTTATCGGAAGGGCCCGGGCAGTGCTGAGGATGGGGTGGTGTAATCGCACTTGTTGACAGGCAGCCTTTAATCTTCGGGCAGTTCACCTCCGAGCATACACAGCAGCAGCCCTGTGCTTGCAAGCAGCATCTTAAAATTGGCATTATTACAGCAACTTTTAGTTAGGCGTCTGTGCCCGGGATGCACCTCCAACTGCTTCCCTCCAGGAGTCTGCCTCCCAGGATGCTGAAATATGAGCACAGAGAATCTGTCTGTCTGCACACACTCTCTTCTCGGTTCTCAGTTTCCCTCAGTTCAGAAAGTAAACTTTATCATCCTCATTTTTGTTTTTTCCCCCCAACCAACTGGTGTGTACTGAGCTCCTGCTGCAGGCACCTCAGACAGCCCTCGGCAGATCACACCAGGTCCCGGCCCCAGGGGAGCTCCTGGATGACTTGGGAGAGGAGACGGGTGGGTTCCGAAGCTCATGCCAGCCACCAGCATCGGTCTTTTCTTCCGTGGCCTCAGAAAGGAGAGCCCAGAAAGGGACGTGCGTGCGCAGGCCTCACCTGGACAAGGCCCGTGGGAAGCGCTCACACAAGCATGGAATGTGTATAAAAAGCCAAGGTGTGTGCGTGTTGCACATGGACAGGATGCATGTGCATAGCCCTTGCGTATGTACACAGGCCGAGTGAGCAGAGCGTTGGAACTCCACCTGCCACCTCAGGCTGAGCGGTGCCCGTGCCTAGATGTGGGGAGGGCTCTGGACCCCCAGGCCACTAGCCCATCCAGGTGGGGGCTGGAATCGTGGTGGGAGGCAGTCCTCGCCACACTGCACAGGTGGTCAAGGTGGCCCGATTTGGGGCGCCCCTTCGAGCTCAGCATCATGAGGTCGTACGGCTTCTTGGGATGGTCATCACATTGCTCCAGGTTCTCAGTCACCTTGGGATTTGCACCCCTGGGTAGGAGATCCGGCCATGGGTGACGAGCTCAGGATCCCCAAAGACCATACATCTGATTTGATGGCAAATGTCCCCTTGGTATGGTGCCGGGTGCTGCCCACTTGATGGGTGACTAGGCGCCCTCCCTGGTTGTGTATTCATGGTCCTCAGTGAGACGTCTGAGGTCAAAGGCTGCAGTGCTACAGTTCAGGGTGTCAGACACCGAGGCTCCTGGGGCTGGCAGGGGTGGGTCTCCTCTGGATCCCCCCACCAAAGCATTGGTGTTCAAGGAGGATCAATTCATGCACGCCGGCGAAACTGATGGTGTCGGGTGGGCTTGCAGAAACCACCATCTTCCAGGCACAGACCTGGCAGTGTTTCACCACCTCTCCCTGGTCTTGGTCAACGTTGCAGAGCGAGCGTGAAGACGGTCCCACGCTGCTCTTGCTCCCTGACCACAGTGCTTGCTGTTTGGCATCCACGCCTGCCAGGCTCTTGGAAAACCACAGCTCGGGCTCCAGGCTGTTTGCTTTGGTCATGATGTTGAAGGGATGAAGCCTTTCCGGCCTGTGCTCAGGGACTCCACTTTTCCACCAGTCACCCTATCGCTCCAACATGTGGAGCTGAGGCTCCTTCTTGAAGCCCAGATCTGCCTCCCCAGAGGGCTTGTAGTGGTGCAGGGCAGGAACCAGGGGGTCTTGCAATGGGGAGGCCAGCAGGAGGGAGCCCTCCTAGGTGGCCAGTGGGTTCCACTCCCCAGAGCCATCTTGGATGTGCAGCATGGCTTCACGCCATCCGGTGGGACTATGGGACAACAGCAGCTGTTCCATACACCCATGTCCTCCATCCCGTCACCTTCCGGGTTGGCGCTGCAGATATAACCTCTGGTCCCCTTCCTGATCACCCCTTGGTATGTTCTGCCACCGGGGCCTGGAACATGTCTCCCCACATGTGTTTCTTCTGATGCGGGTGGTTTTCCCAGGGGCCCGGGGTGGGACAAGAGAGGAGCTGATGGAGAGCTGGAACATGGGAGAGCCTTCTCCCTGGCTTCCAGGGGCCTCTGCACCAAGACCGCACTGTCGTTCTCAACCCCTGTGAGATCATTCAACAAGCAGGCCAGGGCACAGAGCGGTCAGAGCAGGAGCTGTGCCCTCCTCCCCCAAGAGTGCACAGAGCACCAGTCTGTTCCCGCCACAGCTGGGAGGCGGGAGTGTGCAGGAGGCTGTCAGGGCTACCCACAGAGAACGATGTGATGTGTAAAGTTGTAGCAGTGCTCCGGGACTGGCCAGAAATCCCTCTGCAACTCTGTAACACTCAGCGAAGAGTGCAAAAGGCACCGGAGGGTAAAAAGGCAGAAGGAAGTGCTTCCTTCTCTGGCTAAAACCCAAGCCGTCCAGAAGCTTCAAGCGTGTGCACCCTCTGTTCCTGACCCCGTCTGCTGCATCCTTATCAACTTCCTGCAGCTGCTGGCTTGGCGCTGACTTGAAATGTGACTATTTATCCCTCTGGTTGCCAGGATGAGTCCACATTAAATCGAATGCACTGATTTTGCCTCTCCCCACCTTCAAATGCTCCTTTCTGGCAGGGAACATTTTAAAAAGGAAATAAGAGCATTTGGGAGCAAGATTATCCCTCTGTGCCCTTGTGCAAAGCTGCCCAGCATTTATGGAAATGACCTGACTATCCAGCCCAGGCGGCAGGGACGGCGTTCATTCATGCAGGATTAGGAGCAGGGTTTTGCTTACTCTGCTGTGGGATTCCTGAGCTTTCTGAGGATGTTTTCAAGAGTTTGACGGAAACTCGAGCGTGAGTTTGTGAGAATGGCATGCTGGGAAGAGCGGCCCCTAGCATGTGAGTCGGCAGAGTGGGCCCTTTATTCCTACCTTCCAGGAGTCTGAAGGTTATGCAAAATTGGTAACATATTCAGCGGCTAACCAAAAGGTTGGAGGTCAAGTCCACAGAGAGGTACCTTGGAAGAAAACCCTGGCAATCTACTCCCACTCACCCCCCCCCTAAAAAATCCTAAAAAGCCCAGTTCTACCATAACACACATGGAGGTCACTGTGAGTTAACATTGAAAGTAGCTGGTTATATAATATTTATGAAGATAAGAAAATAAAACTGAAAAGAACAACAGGCAGCATTATTCTCCACACACAGACACTGACAAAATAAACCTCACCAGAGATACAAAAGGCACGCACAAAGACAAATACAAAACTCTGCTGCAAGGACCCCACAGAGACCCGTGTGGACGGAAGAACATACTCTGCTCAGAGATAGGAAGACTTACGTGTGAAAGTGTCAATGCTACCCAGAGTGACCTGCAGATAGAAGGCAATCCCAATTCAGATTCTGTCAACATTATTTATCCAGATAGAAAACCTAATCAACTTTATTAGGAAAGGAAAGGGACCTGCATAAACAAAGCACTGCTAAAGAACAAAGAAGGCGGCCTCATAGTGCCCACTCTCCATACCTATTATCCAGCCACGGTGGTCACAACAGTCTGGTATAACAGACAGCACAAAGCAATGAAACCGAATTGAGAACTCAGACACAAATCCATTTAACTATGGACAGTTGATTTTTGACAGAAAACCCAAATCCATTGAATGAAGAAGAGAGTGTCTCTTTAATAAATGCTGCTGGTAAAACTGGATATTCATCCCCCCCCCCGCCCCCCAAAAAAGTCAAACAGGATCCATACACTGTGGTAGTTACATAATTTCATGTCCACTTGATAAACAGTAAAGGGGTGGAGTCTAGCCTGCCAATCAGGTCACAACCTAAAGATGCCTCCTGGGGGTGTGGCCTTCTCATGAGGGTTCGAGGACCTTCCTCTCTTCCTCCCTGGAGGTGGGAAGCACGTTCTCTCTGCTTCACCTTCCTATTGAGGAGTCACATAGAGACCTTCACCAGTGCTGAGATGCTTCCACTGGCACTGGGTCCACAAAACTTTTCACACACCGGCCTGTGATCTTCCTGCATTCAGCATCATTGTGAGTGGCTAGAGTCTGAAGAGAAATTTATGGACTAGTCTTGGACTTACGGGCTAATAACAGACTTATGGACTTGATCTGGACTGGGCTGGGATGCTTTCTTAATATACAATTGCTCCTTGATATAAAGCTCGCTCTTATACACATATGAATGTCCCTGGATTTGTTCCTCTAGTCCACCCGGACTAACAAACACACACACCATATACAAAAACTAATTCAAGATGGATCAAATAGCTAAACATAAAACCCAGAACTAGACAGAACATCAAATAAAAGGGGCGATCTTAGGGGGCCTAATTTATAGCACAATGGTCCATCAAACGTAACTAAAAATGCACAAGCAGCAGAAGATAAGCTGGCTAAAAGGGACCTCTTAAAAAGTAAACACTTAGGCACATCAGAAGACCAAATGAGTACAAAGAGAACTTAGAATTATGGGGGAATTGACAACGGTGTACCTGATAAGAGACTTACTATCCAAAATGGATAGAACACGTCAATACCACAACAACAAAATGACAACCCATTTTTTTAAATGGGCAAAGGATCTGAACAGTGTCCCAAAAGAAGGCATGCAGGGAGCCAACACGCATGTGAAAAGATGTAAATCCAAACAATGAGACCGCCCCTCACTCCATCCATAGCAAAGTCCTAGAAAACAGGAAATGAGAATAGTGGTGAGGGTGTGGAGGCTGCTCTCTGAGACACTGCTGGGGGGATGATAAAATGGTGCAGCTAGGGGGGAAGTGCCTCAAAAAGCTGGGAATAGAACTAACATGACCCAGCAATTCCTCTGCTCAGTATATGAGGGGGGACTCCCAGAAAAACGGAACTTTTTCCCCCCACAAAACTATGTATTTATTTATTTATTTATTTTTTACAAAACAGCCTTATCACCGTCCAAGCACTCTCCATTACACTTAATACATTTGTCAAATCTACAATTCCACTCTTGGAAACATTTCTCAACCTCATCTGTTTGGATGGCTGACAGCACCTCCCTTGTTTTTCTCTTCACCTCTTCGACATCGTCAAATCACTGTCCTTTCATGTCCCTCTTCATTCGTGGAAACAAAAAGAAGTCACACGGAGTGAGGTCAGGTGAATAAAGTGCATGGGGCAAGAGAGGCATGTGTTTTCTTGCCCAAAACTGGCACACTGGGTGTGCTGCTTGAGCAGGCACATTGTGGTGGAAAAACCAGTCCCCCGTGCACCACAAATCAGGCCTTTGTTTGTCAGACACTGTTACTGCAGTCTC
This sequence comes from Echinops telfairi, assembly GCF_000313985.2. Lineage (NCBI taxonomy): Eukaryota > Metazoa > Chordata > Mammalia > Afrosoricida > Tenrecidae > Echinops > Echinops telfairi. Next base: position 6,138,958 of record NW_022111366.1, read on the forward strand.
TTCAGAACCTCTAAAGCTTGAATAACAATCTGACCTGGTGGAACAAACTCCATATGCACTATGAGTTGACATTTTTGTCCATTCAAGAAGTTGATGGATGTCCAGAACAAGATTTGTCATCAATCAACATTTCACCCCATTTTGAAATGAGAAAACCACTCATAAACTTGAGTTTTTCCCATAGCACTATCCTTGTAAGCTGTGTTCAACATCACAACAGTTCCTGCAGCATTTTTTCTAAGCAGGACACAAAATTCACAGCTGCGCGGTGTTCTCTTAAATAGGCCATGATGAAAGAGGTTCAAGTGAAAATGCTTTTATGAAAAAATTCACTGTGACCAGAGGGAACCTTCCCAGCAATGCCACTGGGTCCACTAACTCAGAGCAAGTTGCTGGATGCTCACCTAGTGGGAAAAAAATTGTACTATGAGAGCTCCCCCCAGCAGAGCTTTATCTGTTTTGTTTTGTTTTTTGGTGCTCCCTTGTACATATCCTAGAGAATGATAGAGTCATGACAGGAATAGAGATACGTACACTCATGTTTATCACACTATTCACAATAGCAAAAAGCTGGAAACGACCTAGCTGCTCATCAACGGGCGAGTGGATAAACCATTAGCTGTGGTACAGGCCCACAGTGGAATGTTACACAGCATTAAAGAACAATGACACGCCTGTGAAACGCCTCTTAACGCGAATGAATGCAGTTTAAGTCCATCACAAAAGGACAAATCTTGACCACCATGATTAAAGTCAAGAGAAGGTTTTCGTGCAAAAAGGAACATCCTTGGATGGTTCCGCAGTGGGGAGGGAAGGAAGAGTGGAATCACGCACTGGAGCAGTGGGTCTCAACTTTCCTAATACTGCAGACCTTGAATACAGTTCCTCACGTTGTGGTGAGCCCCCCAACCATAACATTATGTTAGTTGCTATTGTTATGCATCGGGCGACCCTGTGAAAGGGTCATTCAACCCCCAAAAGGGTCACGACCCACAGGTTGAGAACTGCTGCACTACAGGGGACACACCCTAACTGGGTGAAGGCTGAGGAATACTTCATAAAGATTTAGGCCAGGCAACACACTGGGAGGAACACAGGAGCTAAAGGCAGCAGAGGTAAACACTCTCTTATGCCTAACCTGGCAATCACCACGATCTGTGAGTGGAATTGACTCGATGGCTGTCGGTTTGGTTGTTGTTGGTGCGGACGCCTAGCTGGGCATGCAAACTGAACAGGTGTGGGGAGGAGAGAGGGACTGTCTGGACGTAGTCTAGAAAGTGCATGGGCAAATGGAACCCACACGATGGTGCACAAAGATCTGTAAATATAGGAGAGCACATTCAGAGGGCAGTGTTATGAAAGCGTCTCAGACATAACCAAGCACCTTGAGGGACTAAGACTGGGCCCGGGGAACAGCTTCGATTGGCAAACAGAGTGCACAAAGACAATGGTCTTTGAGGAGTAGTGACTGGGGTCTTAAGAAGCTGTGAGCAGCCATCTAAGGTGCAACTGTTATTCTCTCCCCGTCGGGAACGAAGAACGAAGATGGTTAAATATGCATGGAAATAGTTGGCTCCATGGACCCATGGGCCTTGTGAATCCCGGCCTGGAGAGCAGAGCTGGATGGCGCCCAGCTACCCGTAGCCACCTTCTGCCTGGTGCTCGGAAAGGAATCACAGTAGAAGGTCCTGCATAGAGTGAGAGGAAAATCTGGAAGGAAACTCCAAATCACTAAAAAAGACAAGGCTTATTGATCTGTCAGAGGTAGGACTCTCCAGACTCTTCGTCACCCCTCAGGCCTGGAGCAGAACTCGTGTCGATGGGCCAACTTTCAGCCAAACAATACAAGGTTGTCAGTAACATAAAGGATCCACTAGAATGGACTGGAAGGCAGGAAGGATCGGGATGGAAGGAGCCATGGAAGCAGGAAGCACAGGGAGAATGTGGGATGTAAGATGTTACATTGTAGGGATGGCAACCGGTGTCACAAAACAAAATGTGTGTGAATTGTTGGGACAGAAAAGTGATGTGCTCTGGAATTGTTCACCCAAATCACACACACACACACACACACACACACACAGAAGATAATATCTTCTTTGGGTGGCAAATTTTCAGCGTTTGGAAGCGGTCTGTGTTAGGTTGGGCTGACTAGAGAAACAAATTCACAGACACTTCTATGTGTGTAAGACAAAATTTATATCAAGGAGCAATTGTACATTGAGAAAACATCCCAACCCAGTCCAGATCAGTCCGATATTACCCCAAATGTCGATACTAGTCCATAAATTCCTCTTTAGACTCACGCGGCTGTGCACTGACGCCTAATGCGTCTAAGAAGATCGCAGGCCAGTGGGTGAAAAGTCCTGAGGCTCCAGTGGTGGTGGAAGCATCTCAGTGCTGGCGTGGGTCTCCATGTGGCCCCTCCAGCTCCAGGGCTCTGGATCTATCAGTGTCACTCCATGTGACTGTCAACTGGAATGTCTCCCAGGGAGTGAGTGTATCTGGCCTCCAGGGAGCTATTTATCTCCTTCGCACCTCCAAATAAGCTCATCAAGCTGCCACCTGGTTGACAGGCTAGGCTCTACCCCTTTGCCAGTTGACAGGAGATTATGTAACTGCCACACAGTCTTTGTGGCCTTCTGTGTAGTCCTTGCTGTTCAGGCTTTCTGGGTCACTTGTGATTTATTAAGCTGGCTAGACCAGGCACATCCACCACCCACTGCTGTCAAGTCAATTCTGAGACAGCAGCTCCTCTGGGTCAGAGCCCAAGTGCTTCATTGGGTTTCTGAGACTGTGAATCTTATGGGAGCAGACAGCCCTGTGTTGCTCCCAAGGAATGGCAGGTAGGTTGGAACCACCAGTTTGGTTAGCAGCTCAATGCTTAACCCACTGTGCTACCAAGGCTATACACCAAACTCAGACTCAGTGCCACAGAGTTGATTATCTGTAGGAGAGAGTAGGGCAGCCGCTGTAGGTTTCTGAGACTGTCCAACTATGAAGGTGGAAAGTCTCATCTTCCTCCAGACGATGTTGGTGGTTTTGAACTTCTGACCTTGTGGTTAGCAGTCTAACACACCACCAGGGCTCTATTAGGGCTATAGGTGCTCCTAAAAATGCTTGATGGAAGCACAGTGTCATGCGGCTGAATGGGCTGGCACTGCGTGCTTATTGGAGGAGAGGCCTTCCAAGGCGGGCCAAGTGAATGCCTTCTCATTCATCCCTGCAGACCCTGGCCCGGATGGTCACTTCCCCACCTCCAGTGGAGGGGCAGTCCTTCCCTCCACTGGCTCTTGGGAGGGTGGACAGCTCCTGCTGGCCAGTTCAAACCACAGCATGCCTGACAGTTTGAATCACAGAATACAATCTGCTGCTGCCGAGTCCTGGGCGCCCTTTGTTACAGGATACCTTTGCTCCGTGGGGTTCTCATAATTGGCATCTTTACGGAAGCAGATCACCAGGCCTTTCTTCTGAGGCACCACTGGGTGGGTTGGGTTTGAACCACCACCCAAGAATTGTCTGACCCCTCTGTTACATCCTGCTGCTGTAGGAAAGGGTGCTGGGGTGGGGGTGGGGGTGGAGTCTGGGCTTGGCCTGGGTTGTGATCCCAGTTCTTCCCAGAGCACCCTTTCCCTAAGTTAGAGTCTAAGGCATAGTGTCCTCATCTGTATCAGGTCCCTCCCCACGGGGTCCAACCAAACTCAGTGCCATCGAGTTGGTGCTGACTCATAGCGACTCTATTAAGACAGGGTAAAACAGCCCTTGTGAGTTTCTGAGACTCCAACTCTTCATGGGTGGAGAAAATCCCATCGTTGTCCCAAGGAATGGCTGGTGGTTTCGAACTTCGGAACTTGAGGATCACAGCCCAACACATAACCGATCCACCACCAGGGCTCCTCCCACAGGGTAACTCCTCCGCCTTCAAAAACTGCCGTGGTCTGCTCCGACCCACAGCAACCCTAGACAGGGTTTTTGAGTCTGTAAGCAGAAGCAAACAGCCTCATCTTTTCCCCACAGAGCAGCTGGGGTTGTTGAACTACCAACATTGGGGTGTACTGCCAGTGCCTAGCTGACACTACCACCAGGAACCCAGAGGAGAAGGAGCGATTAGTTCAGGAAATGTGCCAGACCTGGCCTGAAGTAGCTGCTCAGCAAGTCTACTGTTTATTATAGGACTTCCCAGCTCAAGAGTATCCATTCACAGGCTCCCCAGTATCTGACCCCACCCAGGCCTTTCCAAGTTGGCCTGAGTCCCACTGCCCCTGCCCTGGGTCCCCAGTGATTATTATCGACAGGGAATGTCGTAAGACAGCAGGCTATATGATGTAGGTGGTTAATCACAGAAAATTCATGCATAAAGATCTCTCTTGTGATCTTATGGCTAATGTAAGAAATAATCCATGAGTGTTGGTAATCTAGTTCAAGTGGCTCAAATTGAGTGGTCTTGGGGGTGGTGGGTCCCTACTTTAGGAAGGAGGAACCCTGGGGGTGCAGTGGTCAAGTGCTCATATGGTGACTGAGAGATTGGAGGTTTGAATCCAGCAGCTGCTCTGAGGGAGAATGGTGTGACAGTCTACTTCCATACAGATTAAAGCTATTACCACTGAGTCCAAGTGCATGAATCCCAATGCCGCATAGCAACCCTACAGGACAGAGGACAACTGACCCATGTTACTGTCCTTGTTGGGTGCCATGGGGTTGTTTCCAGCTAATATCGACTCCGTACGACAGAGCAAAACACCACCCGGTCCTGCAACCTCCTCCTCACAATCACTGTTACGTTTGAGCCCATTGTGGCAGCCAGGTGTTCACCCATCTGGATTGTGAGCCGCCTTTTTTCGCTGCCTTCCGCTTGACCAAGAATGATGCCCAGTAGGCTTTCCGTCACCTGTAGGGCAGCAGAGAGCCCCATCTTTCTCTAAGAAAGGAGCGCTTAACTACTGCACCACCAGAATCCTTCTGTCAAGATTACAGGCTGGGAAAGCCTATGGGCAGTTCTACTCTATCCTACAGGATCACTGAGTCAGTATCTGTCCCATGGCAGCAGGTTGATCTGACAATGATGGGCCAAAGGAAGGCCCACCACCAGCAATGACTGAAGGAATGGATTCTGACTCTTAAGGACATTATAGAACAGAGCAGGACTTCACAGGAATGGACAGCCTCCTCTTTTCTCCCTCAGCTTGAACCTTGGACCTGGTAGTTAAGTAAGCCGGGGCATAAACTAGCAGGTGAGCAGGACTCCTTGATAAAGATTAGAGCAACAATAAGCTGCATCTCCACGGCGTTCCCATCCTTCAGGTGCTGTATTCGTGCAGTAGGGAAGTAGCCTTGCCCTTCCCTGATAGCCCGCGAGTGTCTTTCTCTTTGCTTCCCAGGCTGTGCAGGCCTCCCTGCGCTCCCCTCAAAAGGGAAGAGACCAGAGGCTGATGGGGTCATTTGTTCTGAAACAGAGAAATTTGACTCGGGATCTGAAGAAGCTGAGGGGAGGGATGGCCACTCGGCGGGGGCGTTCCCAATGCCTGCTGCTGTTTGGGTGAAATAGAATTATGAGAGGCCAAAGGAGGGAAAAGGAGGAAGACACTGGACAAGATGGACACTGCCCCCCCACCCCCCACACGGAGTCCTGTTGGCACAGTGAGTCTGCTAACCTCAAGGGCAGTGGTTCAAACCCACCAGCCACTCCTCGGGAGAAAGGCTCAGGTACCCCGAGGGGCATTTTTACCCGGTCGCGGCAATGAGAAACAAGGGAGTGCAAGTCCCCTGAGCCCGAGGAAAAGTTGAGGTGCAGGAAGAAAACGCCGAAACCGAAAAACAACGGGCGTCACCAGGGTGAGGTTCCAGCTCCGGGTGAGGGGCATCTCGGGGAACTGCACAGTGAGTGCGGACGAGCGCTGCGGAGCTGCGCGCAGCGATCCCGCCCACGCGGCCGGGAGGCACCGGAAAGAGGCCGGCGCTGCTGCGGCCTGGGCAGCGCGCAAGGAGCCGAGTGCCAACAAAAACGCCGGGGGGGAGGACGCAAGATCAACCTGGTTTTTAAGACACAGACGGAATTTTAAAGGAGACGTCTGGAGCGGGGACGGAAAGTTTGGGAGGGGAGGAGGCAGGACTGCGAGGTGACAGCGCGGGGACCCACGAGGAGGGCAGGCAGGGCCGGGCGCCCGAAGAGCGGCAGAGCCAAGAGGGCGGGAGCGCGCAAGGA
>NW_022111366.1:6146134-6147769 GCF_000313985.2 Echinops telfairi
TAAGTCACACTGCTGAATGGCAGTTTGGACCGCTTTTCCCTTTAAAACAAAAGAACTAACTGCGAGTATCTAGTGTTCCTCTTTGCCACACATCGTCAGTAAAATCGTCTCAACTTCTCCAAGAACTAGATCTCTCTAGCCCCCTTTTATTACCTCCCTCTCCTCATAATGTCCACACACAGGTCCTTCATTGGGTCTTAGCCAAACCGCTGATGGGGAGGAATCACCTGACCCCTGCCGAGTCTTGTTTCCTTGAAGTCACGCTCAGTCTTCTGTCCCCATTCAGCTTCTGTTCCCTGTGCCTGTGAGGTAGACACATCTGTGAGGCATAGCTTACCTGGGGTGGCCTGGGGGTGTGTTCAGACAGGCTCAAAAGCACCCACCTTTAACTACAAAGAAACAGGTGTTTGTAGGAGAGGTTAAAATAAAGCGCTAGTGAGGAGAGAACACAGCGTCATCTTTTGGCTTCATGGAAGGCAGTGTATTTGAACCTGGCTGGTTAGGACAGGGGAAGAGCCCTGGTGTCATGTCATAGTGGTTACACTCTGGGCTGCTAACTGCAAGGTGAGCGGTTCAAAACCACCAGTCACTTCCCAGGCTTTCTACTCCCTGAAGAGTGATAGCCTCCCAAGCCCACAGTGGCAGTTTTACCCTAGCCTGTAGAGCAGTGGTTCTCAACCTGTGGTTCAAGACCCCTTTGGGAGTCGAACGACCCTTTCACAGGAGTCGCCTGATGCATAACAGTAGCAAAGTGACAGTGATGAAGTAGCAACAAAAATAATGTTATGGTTGGGGGGTCACCACCACATGAGGAACTGTATGAAAGGGTCGCGGCACTAGGAAGGTTGAGGACCACCATGAGTCTACATCTTCTGGATGGCAGTGAATTTGGATTTGCTTTTCTGAGGACAGTCCACGGGAGCCTAAGGCCCCATAGGGGATGGCTGAGTGCCCCCACCCCTTGCAGTTTCTTGTTTACAGAGGAGACACATTTCTGGACTGAAAGGATTAGAACCAAGTACTTGGGGCAGATAAAAAAAACCAGCAACCCAAAAATGCAGGCAAGAGAATTTGGTGGCAGCGAGGCCCGATTTGCGCTGCGGGGGAGCTGTGATGGCGATATCAGAGCTCAGGAGGCAGGCAGCCGTGCACCCCGTGAATGAAGATGCTAAGTTTGATCATCTGCGTAAGCTGTGGTTCTCCTGATTTCTCCTTTAGGGAGGTATCTTTTCCTCTTTGTAAGTAATACACGGAGATTGTGCTGCTCACCTGTTTGTTCGCCAATAGTCTTTTACCCAATGGCGTTAGCATCCAATGGTGGTTCTTCTAGAATCTGTATTCATAAATATTTTCAAAGGCCATATTCTATTTTGTTTTTCTATATACATTCATTCATGGGCATTCTTCAGTAAAGAGCATTTTAACCTACACCCTTTTATTAATTTATATTAGTATAGACTCACCGCTATTCCTTTAAAAAATGTGTTATGCTCCATTCTTCTCGTTACTCATTTTTTTTAAAATTTTATTTATTTATTTATTTATTTATAACATTTTATTAGGGGCTCATACAACTGTTATCCCAATCCATACACACATCAATTGTGTAAAGCGCATTTGTACATTGTTTCTCAA
>NW_022111366.1:6148455-6152431 GCF_000313985.2 Echinops telfairi
CCCCCATCATTCATTATGGTAAGATCGTTACTCATTTTAATGCTCATTTATTCCAAATGTGCCTGCTTTGAACCCCTTCAAGCCGGCTGTGTGTACTTTTGACCTCTTCCCATCAGTTTTGGGTTACTTCTTCACTTTCTGCCATGAAAAAGATTCCCTGGACTCATGTATGTTTTGTGCCTCAGTGTTGGAATCAGTAGATTCCCAGGGCCATTTCAGTGGCTCAAGTGATAAGTAAGATCCAGGCTACTGGAGCCATCCATTGCTCCCAGGCCCGTCAGATCCCTGAAGTAGAATGTATAGTCAAGAGCTCATCCTGACACCTCAAAACCCAGATTCTTCTGTCCAAATTTTAATTCCCTTCCCCCAGCATCAAAATGCATTTATGGTAGCATCAGGGTTTGAAGGGGCTTCAGAAAGCTAATGGGAATACAGTATTCCATTATCTTATAATTCTCTTCTCCCACGAGTCTTTTGCAGCCTCCTCAAATTTTCCTAATCTCTCTTGGAATCTTCTTTCTTTAAACATGGAATAGTTTTATCAATGCCATACCAACACTACCAGCAAGTACACTTACTGAATAAAGATGAAGACGATGTTTTTTTTGCATTTTTTTCATAAAAGATTTTATTGGGGGTTCTTACTACAATCCATACATTAATTGTATCAGGCATATTTGTACATATGTTGCCTTTGTTCTTTTCTAGACAGTTACTTTCTGTTGGGCCTTTGGTATCAGCTCCTCTTTTCCCTCGTGACCCCTTGATAGATTATAAATTATTATTATTTTCATATCTCACACTGACCACTCTCTGCCTTCCCCCCTGGCTTCTGTTGTTCTTTCCCCCCGGAGGGATGTGTGTGGTTATGTGTTGATCATTGTAATCGGTTTCCACTTCCTCCCCTTCTCTCCCCACCTGCTCCCTACCCTTCTGGTATCCCTATTCCCATTCCTGTTCCTGGATTCCGTGTGTTGTGAGTTCTTATCTCTTATCTGTACCTGTGCACATACTCCGGTCTAATCTGAAGTGAGAGGCAGCGCTGGGGTCATGATAGTGCGGGGTGAGGCAGTCTCTAGGAACCAGAGGAATATTGTGTGTTTCATCCATGCTATACAAGCACCCTGATTGACTCACCCATTCCATGTGACCCCTCTGTGAGGGGATGTCCCATGGTCTACAGATGGACTTTGCGTCTCTGCTTCGACCCCCCTCGTTCTCAACAATGTTTTAGTTTGTTTGTTTGTTATGGGTCTTCTGATGCCTGTTACCTGACATCAGACAACACCTTATGATTGCACAGGCTGGTGTGCTTCTTCCATGTGGGCTTGTTGCTTCTTCGATAGATGGCCGCTTGTTTAACTTCAAGCCTTTAAGACCCAGACACTATGTCTTTTAATAGCCGGGCACCATCCTCTGTCCTCACCACATCTGCTTGTGTACCCACACAAGCATCACAGAATGCCAGTTTGTTAGAACAAAGTGTTTTTGTATTGAGGGCAGAGGTCTAAAGTCTGTGCACTAACTCAGTGTATTGCCATATAAATGTATGTATATAGGCCAATACGTCTGTTTTTATGAATTAATGTATTTACATGTGTACATACCTATGCTTATACCTCTCTCCATAGCTTTGCTTCCTAGATTATTCCTTGATTTCCTTTTACCTTCCTCCTGCTCACCCCATGCCATCATCTCACTTTTGCCCCCCACCTCTTTTCTCCCTCCCCTTCCACCCTTTCCCCTTCTTTGTGTTGGATTATCATGCACCTCAATGGGTTTGGTCTGACCTCTACCCGACTGCATGCACCTCAACCCGTGTTTTGTGAGATAGGTAGCTTTTCTTCTATACCTACTCTGCTGATTGTACTTCCCTCAGGAAACTCATGTTGTATTTGCCCTTTTTGTGATTGGCTGACTCCACTTAGCATAATTTCCTCCAACTCTTCCCATGAGACGACATGCCTCATGTGATCATCAGTGCTTTTTAGTGATGCTTCGTACTCCATTGTGTGTATGTGCCAGAGTTTACTAATCCACTCATCTATCGATGGAAATTTAGGTTGTTTTCAATTCTTCGTGATTGTGAATTGTGCCGCAATAAACATTATAGTGCAAACGACTGTTCGTATTTTGTTTCTTACCTCTTCTGGGTCTATGCCCTGTAGAGGGACAGATGGGTCATAAGGTCGATCAATTTCCACTTTTTAAAAACTATCACTAGATCTTTCTACAGACTGCACTTATCTACACAAGCACAAGCAGTGGAGAATCTCACCACATCACCTCCGACATTTTTGCTCTCTGATTTTCTGATTTGGGCTAAACTCAAGTGTATTAGAAGGGTGTTAGATGGTATCTCTTGGTTCTTTTAATTTGCATTTCTCTGATGGCTAATGATCGGGATCATTTTCTCATGTTCATTGTCCATTTGGGTCTCCTCCCTAGTGAAACTTCTTTTCAGTTCTTTTGCCCACTTCCTCAGGGGGTTAACTGTTTTCCTCTTTTTGTAGGACAGGAGGGTGTTATGGATTTTAGTAATCAGCCCTTTGTCTATTGTGTCATTGCTAACAATCCTCTCCCAGTCTGTGGGTTGTCTTGTTACCCTCTTGGGGAAGTCTTTCAACGCATACACTGTTTTATCCTTAGGTAATCCCACTTGTCAATTTCACATTCACCTGTGTGTGTACCCTTCCCTATTGCAGTTAAGTCTATGTATTCCTTGGGCCAGGGTTCTTAGGTTTGTCCTGATTCCTTCATTGATGGTCCTGATAGTTTGGGGTTTTACTTCTAGGTCCGTGATCCACCTTCAGTTTGTTCTTGTGCATGGGGTGAGGTAAACATCTTGTTTCATTTTTCTATATGTGGATATCCATTGTTTCCAGCACCACTTGTTAAAGAGGGCATCTGCCTCCCACTTGATGCTTTTGGGGCCCTTATCAAAGATCAGTTGTCTATATGCTGATGGTTTTATTTCTGTTTTTTTTGTTGTTGTTCTTTTCCATTAGTCTATATCTGTTGTTCTAGTACCACACTGTTTTGACCTCTGTGGCTGTGTAGTAGGAGTTGTAGTCAGGTAAAGCAAGCCCTCTGACTTTTGTCCTTCTTGAAGAGTTCTCTGCTAATTTGGGCTTCTTCCCTCTCCATCTGAAATTGGTGGTCCGTTTTTCCAATTCTTTGAAGAAGGTTGTTGGTATTTGATAGTATTAAACTTATGTAGTGCCTTGGGTAAGATTGACATCTTTACTATATTGAGTCTCCCAATCCACAAGCATGGGGTATTCTTCCATTTGTGGAGGTCACTTTTGGTTTCCTGTAGTAGGGCCCTGTAGTTTTCCGTGTATGAGTCTTGTTTTGCTGGTTAAATATACCTAGATATTTCAGTTTGTTCTTGGCTATTGTGAAGGGTGTTGCCTTCTTGATCTCCTCTTCTATGGTCTTGTTTGATGTATATAGCAAACCAATAGACTTCTCTTTGTTCATCTTGTATCCTGCCACTCTTCCACATTCCTCTAACACTGTCAGTACTCCTGTTGTGGAGCTTTTGGGATATAAATATCGCTGCAAATAGCAATAGTTTCACCTCCCCTTCTCCCATTTGGATGCCTTGAAGTCCTTCCCCTGTCTTATGTTGTTATCTAGGACCTGCAATACGATGTTGAATAAAAGTGGGGACAAGGGACATCCTTGTCTAGTTCCCGTTTTCAGTGGGATTGGTTTCACCTTTTCTCCATTGACTACGTGGTTGGCCATTGGATTTTCGTAGATAGCTTGTATTAACTTGAGGAATTTTCCTTCACTTCCTATCTTCTTGAGTGTCTTAATTAGGAATGGGTATTGGATGTTGTCAAATGCTTTTTCTGTATCTATTGATATTATCATGCGATTCTTATACTTTTTCTTATCAATGTGGTATACAATATTCATGGACTTTTTGGATGTTACACCATCCTTGCATCCATGGGATGAATCCTAC
>NW_022111366.1:6152941-6158400 GCF_000313985.2 Echinops telfairi
ACTTTATGATTATCCTTTTAATCTCATTGGGGTCCTTTGTGATTTCCCCGGCTTCATCCCTCATCCTGACTATTGATGTTTGCTCCTTCCTGTCCTTGGTTAGGTTTGCCAGTGGTCTGACTGTTCTGTCGATCCTTTCAAAGAACCAGCTTTTTGCTGCATTGATTTTTTGCATCATTCTCTTATCTTCTGACCAGTTTAACTGCCCTGATTTTTATGATTTCTTTTCTTTTGCTATTGGAGGGGTTGTCCTGTTGACTCCGTTCTAGTTGCTGGAGGTTTTGTGATAGTGGATCAGTCTTCGTCTCTCTTCCTTTTTCATATATGCACTTATTGCTATCAAGCTACCGCTGATAACTGCTTTCATAGTAACCCATAAGGTTTGATATGCTGTAGTCTCATTCTCATTAGTTTCTAGAAACATCCTAAACGCCTCTCTAATCTGGGCCAGTACCCATTCATGTTGCAGAAGATCATTATTCATCCTCCAATCATTTGCCCATGTTTTTCTGGTCTTCCTATTATTATTAATCTCAAGCTTTATGGTGTGATGATCCAAGAAGGACATCTGAGTAATCTCTATGTGTTTGAATTTACTCAGGCTTGACTTGTGTCCCAGCACTGCCATTGTTTTTATTCTCTAATACATTCAATGAAATAGAGAGAGAATACTGTATACAAATGTTACTTTATTCATCCCTCCTTCCCTTCTGTGTAGTTCTGCCTCAGGAGAAAGACAAGACTGGCTACCCCTGTAAAGGGCTAGGGTCTTGGAATCCCACAGGGATGGTTCTACCCTTTCCTATAGGGTCGCTGTGAGCTGGAATTGACTGGCAGTGACATTGGTTTTGGTGTAGTTAATGCTATCAGTTTGATATGCAGTCGCATTGATTTGGTTTTGTTTCTACTTAATTGTAGGGTTTTTGTTTTTTGATTTAATTTAGTAAACATAGAAATTAGTAACATGGCTCAATCAAAACTATATAGAAAGATAGGTTCAAAGAAGCTCTCCGCCCACCTTCTCCCCTCTCCTCTGGGTAAAAATATCATTTGTTTCCCTTTCTAATAAAATCTGTCCTTTGTCTCTTGAACAGGGTAACAGTTGGGCATAGATTGAAAGGAAGGGAGGGAGCAAGCCATGTTGGGGGAGCAGTATCGCAGGCAGGCTAGGGTGAAATCCTTGAGAAAGGTGTCAAGCACGTATGAAACTCAAGGAGTCCACTGGGAATCTGTAGAAGTAGGTAGGCCCCCTCTATAATTACTGGTGTGTGGGCCCAAAGACTTAACGGCTCTCTTACGCGGCGTAACATGGAAAGTCTCGGTGGGTTTCAAATGGGATCAAAGGCGGATGACTTGAGTGTTAGAAGGAATGTCTCTAGCTACTGGATGGAGAGTAGACCATGAAGGAAGCAAAGGCAGAGGCACGGGGCCAGCTAGGAAGCCACAGGAACAATGCCAGCAAGAAGTGCCTGTGGCCGGGCGGCGGTGGAGGGGCTTCGGCAACTATTACAGTCTCTGAAACCCTGTATCACCGGCACTGTAAGCTGAGTGGGTTGATTTGGGGCTGTGTGTGTGTGTCTGTGTGTGTACGCATCTTTAGCTGTCCAGGTTGTTAATGCTGGTGAAATATTAGCAACTGAATGCAAAAGTGACTTACCTGGTTTTAGTGAAATGGGATGAATTAAAGGATTACATTTGTGTAGTGGATGCAGGATACTGACTTTTGCTATAAACTATAATTAATCTGCCATAAGTATATTCCACATACAAGTGAGCATCAAAGAATGAATGGAAACATGGAATTAAAGGATAATAGAATCGTCCGATGAATTTTTTGAAGCCCCTTCATAATTCTACAACAAAGAAAATGAATGAATTTAGTTATTTCAAAAGTCCATGTAAAATTCTGTCTATCCATAAAGGAAAAGAAAAGGTGTTTACCAATTTTGCTTTCAACAGCAATTTTGATGCTTGTTTCATAATAAATACCACAATTAATAAATGAGAAGGTGTCAAGAAAACTTAATGATCAGAAAACAAATTTTACAACAAATTCTTATGCTTTATGTTTAGACGGGTGTTTCATTTCTAACATGTTGTAATGGAAAAAATTACTTTCTCTTCTATGGACTTAACAATTTAAAAATGATTTATCACAGCTAAGCTGCCAAACAATATCTACTTATTTTCATATCTAAGAGAATTCATTAAGTCTTTCTGGAATTAGTGTTGTGCACGGAAATATCCTTGGTGGTGTAGTGGGTTACAGGTTGGACTATTAAACCCAAGGCTGTCAGTTCAAATCCAGCAGCTGCTGTAAGGGAGAAAGAGGAGGCTGTCAGTTCCAGTAAAGGTGTATAGCTTTGGAAACACCGAGGCGTATTTGCTTGACTCTGGCCTATAGGGTCACTATGGGTTGGAATTGATTATATGGCAGTGAGGTTTTTTTGTTTGGGAGAGGTTTCGAGTCTCTTCAGAGATGAAAATGAGTGTTCTGCTGAGCAGTTTGTGACCTAGTTAGGGATCTGCGTAAAGCAGTGTTGACATTGGGAAATACACATCATATTTTATCTTTGTGATGGCATCACATCCAGATTTACCTTTCCTGAAACTGTAAACCTAGCTCTATTGTAGGAATGACATTGTCGGACTCCTCTGTGAAGATTTGTATTTACAATTTGGTTTCGTGTATTCTTCTTCAGGCATGTCCACACTGTTTAAGGAGAAAATTCTATTTGAAAAAAATGTAGCCTTGTTTTCATTGCAAGAGTCAAGTGTATCAGTGATGGTATAGTAAATGTGCTTGACACAATGGATGGATGTATGGATTGTGATAAGAGTTGTATAAGCCCCAAATAAAATGATTTTTTTTAAAAAAAGTATGGTGCAGTATGTGGTCACGTAAAATTGATTTCTGACACTCAATACATACAGACCAAGGACATCCTGTGTGGTTTAAAATCAAAGAAGGTTCATGTCAGGGTTCTAGCTCGTCACCATACTTACTCTATCTGCATACTGGGAGCATGGAGGGAGGGTGGGTTGGAAAGGGGGAACCGATGACAAGGATCTACACATGACCTCTTCCCTGGGGGACAGACAGCATAAAAGTGGGTGAAGGGAGATGTCGGACAGGGCAAGATATGACAGAATAATAATTTATCAATTACTAAGGGCTCATGAGGGAGGGGGAGCAGGGAGAGAGGGGGAAAAAAGATGACCTGGTGCCAGGGGCTTAAGTGGAGAGCAAACATTTTGAGAATGATGAGGGCAATGAATGTACAAATATGCTTTACACAATTGATGTATGTATGGGTTGTGATAAGAGTTGTATGAGCCCCTAATGAAACTATTAAAAAAAAAAAAAGAAAAGAATTAGAGAAACTAGACTATATAAAGACTATAGCATTAGGGTTCCAAGAAGACTTAGCATCAGCCTGCCGTGAGCACCAGGCACATCTTTGCCTGATGAAGTAAAGAGGGCTTGAAGCACTTACTCATGACGATCAAAGACTACAGCCTGCAGTATGGATTACTCCTCACATCAACATACAGAAAACAAAAGCCCTCACAGCTTGATCAATGGAAACATCATGATAAATGGAGAAAAGGCTGATTTGTCAGAGATGTCATTTCACTTGGATTCACAATCAGTGCACATGGAAGCAGCAATAAGAAAATCAAAAGACGTATTGAGCAAATCTGCAAAACAAACAAACAAAGACTTCTTTAAAGTGTTAAGGATCAGGGGAGGGAGGGGAAAGAAGGAGGAGCTGATACCAAGGGATCAAGTAGGAAGAAGTTGTTTGGGGGATGTTGATGGCAACATATGTACAAGTGTGCTTGATACCATTGAATGGTGGATTATTGTTATCAATTTGTAAGAGCCCCCCAATAAAATGATTTTAAAAAGGGTTAAGGATCAATGATGTCACTTTGAGGACTAAGCTGAGTCTGACCCAAGCCATGGCCTTTTCCAGTCACCTGCTATCCAAAGAAAACAAGGCCCTAAGGAAGATCGAAGAGGAATCGATACCTGTAACTGTGGTGGTGGTGTAGAATATCAGATAGGCCGTGGACTTCCAGAAGAAAGAGTAAAGCTGGCACAGAGGAGCTACGGCCAGGATGCTCCTTAGAAGCCAAGTTGGTGAGACTTCATAGCACATCCTTGGGACAGGTTAACAAGAGGGACTTGTCCCTGGAGAAGGACATCAAGTCAAAGGTCAGGGAAACAGAAGACCCTCGGGAGATGGACTGACATACTGGCTGCAACAACGGGCCCAAACAGCAAAGGTGGTGAGGATGGCGCAGGACCCGGCAGGGTTCACTTCTGTGGTACGTAGTGTCGCTGTGAATTGCAAGGGGCCTCATGGCACTTCACCAGCACAACCACCAAACTGTTTTACAAAGTCGTTAAACAGATTTATGTTCTCGCCAGCCATGTAAGTTCCTCGTAACTAAGAAGCAAGTGATCCAAGTCATATCTTTTTGAAAGCAATCGTTTTATTTACTTATTGTACAGCACAGATTTTAAAGCCTAGACTTTGGGCAATAAATTAAGCATGCCTCCATTTTTAACGCGAGAGTGTTGCCTGACACTTGCTTGTTTGTTCTGCTTGTTTGCAGAAATCAAAGTTCAAATAGGCTGAGCATTTACAATTCCAAAAGAGAATCTAATCAAAATTGCGTTACATATTCCTATGGGAAAGTTAGCCCTGTTTATAATGGGGGTGGGGATCAATAACAGCTGACATGAATTTAGGACTTGCTCTCCGCCAGCTGCTCTGTTTAAACTTTTTAGATTTTTTTGTACCGTATTTAGTTATTATAACAACTTTCATAGGTAACCCTTACCATCACATCGATTCCGACTCCTATAGTGATTCTATAGGACAAAGTAGCATGGCTCCCTAAGGTTTTTTATGGGAGCAGAAAGCCTCTTCTTTCTCTCGAGGGGCCTCTGATGCCTTTGGATCACTGCCTTGAGGTGAACAGGCTAGTGCTTAACCTACTGTGCCACCAGCACGAGTTAATAAGATTTTAAAAAAACTCCCTGCCATCTAGTGGATGCCAACTCATAGTGACCCCATAGAGCAGGGTAGAACTTCCCCTGTAGGTTTCCAAGACTCTTTATGGGAGTAGAAAGCCTGGTATTTCTCCCATGCTGTTAGGAAGACAAGGCGTAGACAGGTTGGTACCTTAACTGAGTTCACACAACAAATAGTAGCAGAGTAAGTTTGTTTGCAGGTAGGTGTGTCTGACTCCCACCTGAACCACTCTGCTGTGTTCCTGAGATCAGCTTTCTGTAGAAGTTGGTATAACTGTAAGTGACCTGTTTAAAAGACAAGTATATGTCTTTATCTAGACCTCTATAAATGCCTTTTGCCTCCCAGCTCTTTCCTCTATTTCCCTTGACTTTCCTCCTGTCCCACTATCATGCTCAGTCCCCACCAGGATTT
>NW_022111366.1:6160526-6163627 GCF_000313985.2 Echinops telfairi
GAGGGGAAAAATGAGGACCTGATGCCGGGGGCTTAAGTAGAGAGGAAATGTGACAGCAGCCATACATTCAAGCCAGATTCAGAAGAGGATATGGGACAAGGGATATCTTTAGTTGATGTCACATAGATCTTGGATTAAGGTTAGGAATACCAGAAAAACGCTTACTTGTGTCTTACTGATTATGCAAAAGCAGTTGACTGTGTGGATCATAACTAAGGATAACATTGAGAAGAATGAGAATTCCAGAGCCCTTCATTGTGTTGATGCACAACCTGTACCTGGAACAAGAGGCAGCTGTGCAACCAGAACAGGGGAATATTACATGGCTTAGGAGTAGGAAAGGTGTGTGTCGGGGTTTTATCTTTTCAGTATCCTTATTCAATCTGCATGCTGAGAAAATAATTCAAGAAGCCAGGTTATAGAGAGAGGAATGTGGCATCGGAATTAGAGGACTGCTTGTTAGCAACCTGCTACGTGCAAGTGATGAGCGTGAGGAGGACTTGAAGCACTTGATGATGAAGATCAAGACTTGCAGTCTTCAGTATGGTTTGCAACTCAATAAGAAGACCAAAATCCTCACTAAACTGGACCAATGGGTCACATCATGATAATGGATAAAAGGTTGAAATTGTCAAGGATTTCCTCTTGCTTGGATCCACAATCAATGCTCATGGAAGCAGTAGTCAGGAAATCAAACAACATATTACATGGAGTAAATCTGCTGCCCGAGATCTTTTCAAGGATTTCAAAAGCAAGGGTGCCACTTTTAGGACTAAGGTCCACCTGGTCCAGGCCACACTATTTTCATTTACCTCATATGCATGTGAAAGTTCAACATTGAATAAGGAGGCCTGAAGAAAAATCAATGCATTTGAATTCTGGTGCTGTTGAAGACTGTTGAAAGTCCCACGGATTGCTAAAAGAACAAACAGATGTGTCTTGACAGAAGTACAGCCAGAATGCTCCTTGGAAGGGAAGATGGTGACACTATCTCATGTACTTCAGACATGTTGTCAGGAGAGACCAGTCCCTGGAAACAGGCATCAAGCTTGGTAAAGTGGCGAGCCCTTGAACAAGAGAAAGGCCCTTGACCCAATGGCTCTAACAGTGGGCTCAAACATACGACCAATTGAAGGGTGGGGCAAGACCAGGCAGTGTTTTGTTCTATTGTACATAGGGTCACTATGAGTCAGAACTGACTTACCTGCATCTAACAACAACATTTGGAGCCTTAAAGGGGGAGGGGGGGAGGGTACTGTGGGCTAGACATTGGGCCTCTAACCTCAAGATGGGTGGTTCAATCCCACTAGCCATTCCTCTGGAGAAAGGTGAGACTGTCCTCCCCCACAAAGATGTGCAGTCTCAGAAACTATACAGGGTTGTTATGAGTCAAGTGACTCAATGGCAGTGGGGTTGGGCTTGGCTTTTGTTTTGTTCTTTTGGGCACAGAACTTTGAATGAAATCCTCCATAGTGTACGGAGGGAGAGACCTTGAAGTGGACTTGGGAGAAGACATTTTGAAAGGCACAGAGACTCTTAAATGGTGTTAGTTAAAAATAAAATAACAAATTCTCTAGGTATGCTGTGAACTCAGATATTTTAAAAATAGTGACAGCAAATGTGGCTTTGGGGCATGCCTTCAAAGGTCAGTCTCTGGAGTTCTGTCAATTAGAAAGGCGATATGAGCCACATATGTTAACTTATGTTTTTCTTTCGTCTTATTAAAAAACATGAGGGATAATTGAAATGACTCAATATATTTCATCCAATCTAATAAGGCCATGATGTTTTCATTTCAACATGTAAGCAATATAAAACCTTATTGAAATGTTCTACATTCTTCTTTTCATGTTCCCGCTTCAAAATCCAATATTATTTATACTCAGCCAATCAGAATTTGGACTGGCCACATTTCAAGTGCTTGCTGGCTGCCTGTGGGTGCGAGTCACTCCTGTAGACTCACCTGCCGGCCCTCTGTTAGACCAATGGCCAGTCCAGAACTGCACAGATCTAGAGGAAGGCATCTCAGGAAAGAGGAAGAACTCCCGAGGCAAGAACAGAGAGCAGAAGGAGAGTGAGCTTCATCTGGCCATAGAAGACCGGAAATTGCAAAAGCAAGTTGCTCACGACAACCCAGATGTGAACCCTGCGTGAACTCTTTGAGGTGGTAGAGCGTGGCTTGCCAGCTGGAAAGTGTGAATTCAGGGGAGGTTCTTGGACTGGGGACCAGGGAATCCAGCCATCCTCTGTTGGGTGGAAGGTGGCTGCAATTTCCATGTAAAATAGATGAAAGTAGAGAATAGCAGGTGTGCAGTGGATCAGTAGGTTTCAGTAGAAACTCAGAGAAATCATTGATGGCACTGGCTAAGGGTGAAGCTGACAAGAAAGGGGAGCGGTGTGGGCACGCCCCAGGCATCTCAGACTGTGGCTGACTGCAGTCTCTGGGGCCACAGCGCCTGAGTTGTCAGCTCCTCCCGGAGGAGCAGTGCAGTACCCTCACCAGCTGCTTAATCTCTCCAACATCCACTTCCTCCTCTGGAACCTGCCACTTCCTGCCCTTTCATGTACTTCTCCCAGGGGCCAGCTCTGCCCCTCACTTCTTGGGCTCTACTAAAAGTAGTCAGAGCAAAGGGTAGTAGTTTGGGGGCATGGTGGATGTGAGTGCTTTCAAAGGTCAGGCTTCTGGGGTCCTGTCAAGTAGAAATGGAGTATGAGCCACGTATGTAAGTTCAGATTTTTTTTTCACATATTAAAAAACACGAGGGATAAGTGAGAGGAATCTTAAGAGAGTTCATTCAACCTA
Source organism: Echinops telfairi (assembly GCF_000313985.2). Lineage (NCBI taxonomy): Eukaryota > Metazoa > Chordata > Mammalia > Afrosoricida > Tenrecidae > Echinops > Echinops telfairi. Next base: position 6,163,330 of record NW_022111366.1, read on the forward strand.
ATGAGCCCTCCGTTTTCATTTCAACATGTAACCAATATACAATATTACGGAGATGTTCTAAATTCCTTTTTTCACAGGCCCTCTTCAAAATCCAATGTGCATTTCCATTCAACACATCAGAACTTGGACTGGCCACATTTCAAGGGCTTGCTGGCTACGTGTGGGTGGGAACCGCTCCCATAGACACACCTGTCAGCCTATTGTAGACTGATAGCCAGTCCAGACTGTACAGATCTAGAGGGAGATCTCTCCACCCTCCTTGTCATGAGTCCCCCAAATATCCCCACACTCCGCTTAC
>NW_022111366.1:6163810-6173994 GCF_000313985.2 Echinops telfairi
GGGATTCTTTCCTACACACATGCTTTAAGAGGGCAGGGATTCTTTCCTACCTATGTCTCCAGTGCTTATTGCCAGGCATAGGCCATGGGCAAACCAAAATCCAACTCACTGCTGCCAAGTGAGTCCTGACTCATGGCAAGCCCATAGAACAGGCTAGAACGGCTGCTGTGGGTTCCCAAGACTGTAACTCTGTGCAGGAGCAGACAGCCTCATCGCTTTCCCTGCACAGCGGCTGGTGGTTTCAAATCGCTGACCTTGCCGTTGACAGCCCAATGCGTAGCCACTACATCACCAGGGCTCCCAGCGCATACGAAGGACTCAATATCTTTTAAATGAATTAAGTACCTTTTTATTGAAGCTTCCATTGTGGTTCAGAAATATAGTTCAACTGATTTAAGACCGATACCACAAAGAGAAAGATAGTACCAAAACTTTCCTTTCTGCATCATACTAGGACTAATTTAAGATTACTATGGAACCTGCAGTTTTCATTTTCTTAGGCACGCTATCTCCGCATTAGAATTCATGACGTCTTCTTTCTTTTTAACACCAGACTCAAAGCCAACAATTATCAGCTCTTGCAGGATACTGCCTGAAAACAAAATTAGTGTTGAGCGGTGGCCTTCAAAACAGCACCCCTTACAGAGACATGCGGTGCTGTGCTGCTTACAGGGTCAGACAGACCACATCCGTTGAAGGCTGCTTCAAGGACACAATCAACACTTGATGAACAAATAAATGAGTAACAAAAAAATAAATAAATGAGTAACAACTCCTACCTCCTAGAGTTGAAGGTTAAATGCGTTATATCCATAAAATTCGTGGAGCCTAAAAAGACATGGTACCCAAAACCCAGACAAACCTCGCTGCCCTGCAATCGATTGTGGCCTGTAGTGACCTAGTATGATAGATTAGAACTACCCCATGGGGTTTCCCGGGCCCCCATCTTTACAAGGATGGGCTCAAACAGAAGAACCCGTATAAGGATGCCGCGGGACAAGGCGCTGTTCGTTTTGTTGTGCACAGGGTTGCTGTGGGTCAGAACTGACTCGATGGCACCTAACAGCCATCTTTACAGGTAAGGCCCTGGTGGTGTCCAGTACGGCTTGAGACCCGCCTCCCACTGCTCTTTAGGTGCGAGATGACACCATCTGTCGCCACAGTGATTTACAGCCAAGGCGGCAGGGGGTGGTCTTGCAGTCTGTCCAGGAAGGGACTGCGAGCACGTTTCTCCCTTGGGACCACTCGTGGATTCCAGCCACCAGCCTCTTCAGAGTGCTTCCTCAGTGTGCCAGCAGGCCCCTTCAAATGCACTTCCGTTGAGAGGATCCCGGGCTGCCCCGGGGCTTGCCGAGCCTGTGACTCCGCCTGGTCTTTGGCACATTGTCAGAACACATAACAAGCTCTCGGGGGACATTTGGGCTGCTGCCTGTCGCTGCTGTTAGGGGGGTTGTTGCGACTTGGCAGCTTAGGACTCATGGGGGGTTGGTTTCTCAAGAGCTTGGCCAAAGAAACCAGTCACCAAACTTGCAGGAGTGACAAGATCATACTCTTCTTCGTAGGGTGAGTTCAAGTGCATATTTCCTACTCACCTACCTGGCTCATGTGGCCTAACAGAAGCTTTTCGGACTTTGTGGATAAACTGGTTTCAGTATTGGTGTATGCATTTTAGGAGAGTGGCTACGGTGTGTGTGTGTGTGTGTGTGTGTGTGTGTGTTCCCCAGATTGCTACATGTTCTAACACTCCAGTGGAACGTGTGCTGTAATGCAGGCCAGGGCAGAGCAGGGAGCTGCACCAGGGTGGGGTGTGGCCACAGCCCATGTCTGGTGGAGGAACCCATCTGCTGACTGGGGCATCAGAATGCCCCAGTGCCCTGCTATCCCCCTGACTTGAACACACTCAAGTCAAATGGCCATTTTTGAGGGTTCATAAGAGGGGAATACCAAGAGTTATAAATTTGAGTGCGGGCACTTTATAGAATTTCCCTTTTTCATTAAATGATTAGAGGGGGAAACCTGCTACAATCTACAGGTGTTATGGAGTCTTAAAATACTTGAGAGAAAGAAAGGGTGTGGTATTTCAAAAGGACGTAAAACCTTCAGAAAAAAATGTCTTCCCAAGCTACAAGAGTGATGCCCGGCTAATGTTGAGTGGGGGCAGGTATCGGGGTCCCAGCTGACCTGCGACCTGCAGGTGGTGTCTCCCACCGCCCTCAGCATGGGGGGGGGGACCTCGCTGAACTGGAAGGAGGAAGCAGGAGACCTGGGGGCCATCTCTAGAAGGACTGGGGGTGGGGATGGAAGGGAGGGCCGGCAGATGTGGCAAACTTGTTTTGAGGATGTAGTGGTCCGTGGAGCTGGGGGGTTCTGACTGGGTTTGGGTCCTCCTGTCTGTGTGTGTGCTTTCCTGTTCCTGCTTCATCTCGCCACCCCTGCTTTTGGAGCACTGTTTTGCAACACTTGCTGGCCACAGCGCAGGGGTGGGTGGGGGGTTTCACCGCCAGATTTTACCAGTCCCTGGGGAATGACAACAGCTGACTTGTACGGGGATCAGTCCCGATTGTTCACCCCCACTCCCAGTATCTGTTGAGCATCCTCCCTTTGCCAGATAGCAGGGCTGCAGAACAAGATTATCCTTAACCTCGTCCCGGGGGCTACCCTGGACCAGGGGTACACTCAGCAGAGATTTGAAGTAGCTGCCCGCTTTAAAGAACAGAGCGTCTGCCTGGGAGTTGGAAGATCCAGCTCTTCTCGAGCAGTTGGAAGGTGTGGCAACGCCAGGGTCACGGGTGCTATCCTTCAGTTCTCAGGGGCTTCTATATGGTGCCTGGGCGTTTCTTTCCTGCCATGTGGTTCCTGGGCCTCCATGAGTGTTTTCTGTGCTTTGCTCTGCCTCCACGCCCCCACCCCCACCCCCACCCCCTATGTTAGGGAGCTCCCCTTGCCTTCTTTCCCCGCGCCCTCTTTTAAATCTCACAATCCAGTCCCCAGGATGGCTGAAAAGAGCAAGCCCTTTCTTGTTTAAAAGCTTTCGCTGGTGGACTGGGTGGAGGCTGATGGAGCAGGCCATCCATTTTCCACTCAGGGGTCCACACACACTGTGCACTCGCTCATTCTGGCAGCCCCTCCCTGCGAGCTCACAGGCCCCTCCTCTTCCTGGGTCTCTGCCCTCCCTCCTCCTGTCCTAACCCTCTGAACCTTGCCCTGGAGTGAATGCTGCCCTTTGTCTCTCCAGTGGTTGATGACTCTGAAGTGTGTGTGCCTCCCCAGTGTTAGCGTTCCCCTAATAGACCCCTAATAGACCTGTCTGGGGCTTCACTGAAACTGCGTCAGGAGGGTGGGTTCGGGACCACACCTGAACGCCGAGTAAGGGCCATCGTCTTGGAGATCTCTTTGTCTCTGGTCAGCAAGTAAGCTTGGTATCTTTTAAATTTTTGAGAGTTTTGTTCTACATTTTTCTCTCGCTTTATCCAGACCTTCCACTGGGGTCCTTTTCAGAGCGGTCGGTAGTGGTAGCTGGGTACCTCCTAGCTCCTCGGGTCTCAGGCTTCTGGAGACCGCTGCCTGCATGTTCAGTGTGTCCATGGACATGTCTTTAGATCCTCATCACTCTTCTTTCCCGCAGGCAGGGTAAGACCACTCGTTGTACCTTTAATGGCTGCTCACAAACTTTGAAGACCTCAGTGGCCACTCAGCCACGTAGGAGGTAGAACACGGTCTTTGTGGACTGTGTTAATGCTCGTTGACCTTGGTGTCCCCAGGCTGTAGTCCTGCTCTCTCAGGCCCAGAGACCCATTCCCTCAAGGTATTTGGCTATGGCTAAACAGTTTTCATAACTTTGCCCCATATACATACCACTACATTCATGGATACATTGGTGATAAAGGTAAATACACACAAATATGCTCTGTCAAACACAACACACACACACACACACACACACACACACACACTCAAGGTAGATTCTCCCTCCCACACCTGTTCGGACAGTGTGCCTATCCAAGCAGCTACTTGTAGATCACCCTTGCAAAATTGTGTAGACCAGGACTTCTGTTGCCTTTCAACATTTGCAAACCTCCCAGTGCCGTGCCCTCCATGTTTTTTGCCACGCTCCCGCTTCTTACATCTTGCCTCCCCCTTCACTCAAAGTAACACCTGTCTACCCTCTAGCCGATGACTTCCTCCTGCTTGCCTCCTCTACCTTTGTTCGCCATTGAAGAGGGTATCGTTTAGTGTGAAAACCTTTCCTTGACTTTTTATAAAAGGGGTCTACCATATTTGTCCTCGTGTGATTGCCTGGTTTCACTCAACACAGCTTTCAAATTCGCCTGCGGTAGAAAGTGTTTCACAGATTCTTCGTAGCTCTTCCACGCTGTGCAGTATTCCCCTGTGTGTACGCACCAGAGTTTGCTGTTCCACATAGACGTGCATGCCGTGCCCGTCTTTGGGGAACAGTGCTGCAGGGAACATGGGCGTGTGTGCATCTGTTGGTTTCTTGGCTCCTATTTCTCAAGGAGATAGACTATGCATACGGTTGTCTGGGTCATGTGATATTTCCATTCCCAGCTTTCTAAGGAGGCCCTGCATGTTTCCACGACGGTTGTATCCTCCTCCAGTGCTGTCAGTGCTGTCTCTGCAGCCCCTGACCAGTTTCTGATTTTTGGCTTTTTGAACTTTGTTATCAGCGCTGGGTGGTGATGGTATCTCATTGTTTGGGTTTGCATCTCTCTAATAGCTTTTAAAAAAATAATCATTTCTTCTTATGTTTGTTGGCTGCCTGAATGTCTTCTTTGGTAGAAGTGTTTGTTCGTGTCCTCTGCCTACTATTTAATTGCATTATTTGTCCTTTTTTTGTTGAGGTATTAAACTTTTCTATAAATTTTAGAGAGGAGTCACTTGTCCGATGTATCATTGACCAAGAAATCTCCCCAGTGTGTGTTTTCTTTTTACTCTTTTGGTGAGATCTTTTGGGGCACACAAGAGTCTTATTTTTAGGAGGTCTGAAAAATACAATCTGTTAAGCCTACCTTTCAACTTCGTTAACTATGGTCTTTGGGGGTTTTTTTGTTTTGTTTTTTTCTTCTACATTTTAAAATTAGACTTTTTAAAACTTGGCTTTTTTTATAATGGTCATTTTAAGTTAACAGAAAAGTGGTGCAGGAAGTACAGGGTGACCCCCTCAGGGCCCCAGTGCTCCCCTGGCACACAGGACCCCTACGAGTAACGCCCTGTGTTCTGTGGCGTGTTCCTTACCATTGTGAAGCAGTTTTGATTTATTACTGTAATCTAAGTTTCTCGGATTCCAGGGAGGAGTTGGGGGAGAGATGGGCGCTGAACAATTTTTCTGTTGACTTAAAATTACTCTAAGAAATAAAGTACATTAAAAACTGAAGAGGAAAGAAGAGAAACAAGCACCATAATAAGCTAAATGGAAAGCCAGGCCTTGTTGATAAAGATCAAGGATCGCAGCCTTCAGTGTGGATTACAACTCACTGTAAAGAAAACCAACATGCTCCAACCATGGAGATAAATGGAGAAGAGGTGGACGTTGTCAAGGACTTCATCGTGCTGGGACCCACAATCGATGCTCATGGAAGCAGCAGTCAGGAGAGCTGGACACATTGCATTGGGTCAATCCATTGCACAAGGCCTCTTGAAAGTGTTGAAAAGCAAGGAGCTTACTATAATGAGCACCTGCCCCAAGCCATGATATTTTCTTTTTTTATAAATCATTTATTGGGGGCTCGTACAAGTCCTATCACAATTCATACATCCACCCATCAAGCACATTTGTACATTTGTTGCCATCATCATTCTTAAAACATTTGCTTTCTACTTGAGCCCTTGGTATCAGCTCCTCATTCCCCTCCCCTCCGTGCACCTACCCCCCCATGAACCCTTGCTAATTTATAAGTTATTATTATTTTGCCATGTCTTACACGGTCTGACGTCTCCCTTCACCCACTTTTCTGTTGACCGTTCCCCAGGAAGGAGGTTATATGTAGATCCTTGTAATCGATTCCCCCTTTCTCCCCCATCTTCCCTCCACCAGTATCGCCACTTTCACCACTGATCCTGAGGGGTCTATCGATTCCCTGTGTTTCCAGTTGCTATCTGTACCAGTGTACATCCTCTGGTCTAGCCAGATTTGTAAGGTAGAATTGGGATCATGATAGTTGGGGGGAGAAAGCATTTAAGAACTAGAGGAAAGTTGTATGTTTCGTCGTTGCTACACTGCACCCTGACTAGCTCCTAGCTCTTCTCCTCCCCTCGACCCTTATGTAAGGAGATGCCCAGTTGCCTATAGATGGGCTTTGGGTCCCCACTCCGCACTCCCTCTCATTCACAATGATATGATTTTTTGTTCTTTGATGCCTGATACCTGATCCCATTGACACCTCATGATCACACAGGCTGGTGTGTTTCTTCTATATGGGCTTTGTTGCTTCTCAGCTAGATAGCCACTTGTTTACCTTCAAGGCTTTAAGACCATAGACACTATATTTTTTGATAGCTGGGCACCATCAGCTTCTTTACCACATTTGCTTATGCACCCACTTTGTCTTCAGCGATCGAGTCAGGAAGGTGAGCATCATGGAATGCCAGGTTATTAAAACTAAGTGTTCTTGTGTTGAGGGAGTACTTGAGTAGAGGCCCAATGTCCATCTGCTACCTTAATACTAAACCTATATATATATATGCACATGGATCTATTTACCCATCATCATATATAAATATATTTACATATACACCTCTATAAGTGACCTTTGCCTCCTAGTTCTTTCCTCTATTCCTTTTACTTGCCTCTTGTCCCACTATCATGCTCAGCCTTTATTTGGGTTTCAGTAATTCCTCTCGGTTATATTACCCTTGATCAAGCCATACCAGGCCTCCTACACTCTCCTTACCATCGATTTTGGATCACTTGTTCTCTTATCCCTGGGTTTGTTAACACCACTTCCTTCCCCACCTCCCCATCTCCCATGTACCCCCAGAACCTTCGGTCCCATTGTTTTCTCCTCCAGATTGTTTATCCCGCCTATCTTATCTTACCTTTGGGTCTGATTGGGTGCCACGCCCTGGCCCCAAAGTCCATTTTTGGTATTGCCTCGGGACTTCCTTGTTCTCCTCCCGCCATAGTATTTTCAATTGCCTCATATGCATGTGAAAATTGGACGTCATTGAACACTGAAGAATACTCTATGCATTTGAATTACGGTAGTGGTGGAGAATATTGAAAGTACCATGGACTGCCAAAAGAACAAACAAATCTGTCTTGGAAGAAGTACAGTCAGAATGCTCCTCAGAAACAAGGATATTGAGACTCCATCTTACAGACTTTAGACATGTCGTCAGGAAAGACCAGTCGCTGGAGAAGGATGTCCTGCTTGGTGAAGTACAGGGGCAGCTTAAAGGAGAAAGGCTCTGGACAAGATGGACAGACACAGTGGTGGCAACAGTGGGCACGAACACCTCACGGTGAGAGTGGTGCAGGCCTGGGCAGCATTTCCGTCTGTTGTGCATAGGGGTACCACAAGTCGGAACCCACATGATGGCGCCTCACACCACCACCAAGGTGGTGCCCATAGGGAAGCACTTGGCTGCTAACTGAAAGGTTGGCATTTCCAACACGCACAGAAGAGCTTGGAAGACAGGCCTGGTGATCTGCTTCCAACAGGTCACCACCTTGGAGATCCCAGGGAGCAGGCTGCTCTGCGGCACACGGGTCTTCCTGGCTTAGAAATGGACTAGATGGCAATTGACCACAACACAGTAGTTTACATTAAGGGTGGCCCTGTGTCGTAAACCCTGGGATCTGTGAGTGGTGCAAACCATTAAGCGCTCAGCTCCTAAGGGAAAGGTTGGTGGTTCGATCCCATCCAGAATCCCCTTAGGAGACAGGCGTGGGGCATGCTTCTGAAAGGTCGCTGCCTTGAATACCCTATGGGGCAGATCTAGTCTGCACACACTGATCCAGGGGGACTAACGACTAGTACAGCCTTGTGCGTTCTGACAAATTCATAATAGAACCGTTTTATCACCAGGAAAATACTCTGTACGTAGTCACGTGCCTCCCCTCCTTTCCCCCGGCCACCACTGGCCTTTTTCACTGTCTTAAAATCCCAGGACCCAAGTTCACAGCTGCGGAGGACTCATGGCTGGGCCGAGGATTCCTTTTCCTTTCCCCACTGTTGTGGAGACGGGTTTTCCGAATAAAAAATCAAGATGCCTGATCTGCAAAAAAGTAATTTAAAAATGACGTTTCTGCATAGTATCAGGAGAGAGCAGCATTATCAAAATCAAGGTGTAGTAATGACGTCCTGGGAGATCGCAAGTAGACTAGGGAATAAAGCACTTGGCCGCTTACCAAAGGCCCACTAGCTCCTCCACGGGGAAAAGTCCTGTTCCCTGGGAGACTGCAGTCCAGGAAACCCTGGAAGGACAACTGCACTTTGGGTTGCTATGACTCAGAATCCACTTGACGACACCCAGTCACAACCACAACAATTTGTAAGGAACCTGAAACAGGATTTTTGAAATGAGAACTTTTTTTCAGATACATGATTACTTTAGATGTGGTCTGGCTGCCAAAACCAAACCAGTTGCCATCGGTTCCATTCTGACTCGTAGTGGCCCAGTTGTGCCCCAGTTGGAGCTGGGCTCTGTGGGGTTTTCGTTGGCTGGTGTTTCCCAAGGCAGTCGCTTAGGCCTATCTTCTCAGGCTTTTCTGAGTAGATTCAAAGAGCCCTGGTGGTGGGCCGCTAACCGCAAAGTCAGCAGTTCAAAGACACTGGCTTCTCCGTGGGAGAAAGATAAGACTTTCCACCCGCCTAAAGAGTTACAGTCTCAGAAACCCACAGGGGCGGTTCTGCCCTGGCCTGTTGTGAGTGAGGATGCACTTGATGGCAGTGAGTGAGTTCCAGGTAGGCTGGAACCTATGACTGTTATTAGCTGCGGGGCACATTCGCTGTTGCCACCACCTAGGGTCTCTCATTTGGTGCTCCCCACCCATTGCCACGGAGTCTACCCCACCTCAGTGACTCTCCAGGACAGAGTAGAACTGGCCCACAGGATTTCCAAGGATGCAGCTCTTTATCCCGCCCCCAGTGGCTGTCAGCTTAAACTTCACATCTTTTGGATAACAGTCAAGTGCTTTAACCAGGGCACCACCCGTGGTACATTGATTCTGTATTCAACCCCCCTCCCCCCATTGAATCGATTTTGACTTATAACGAGCCTATACCAGGAGCCCTGGTCATGTAGTGGCTACGCATGGGGCTGCCATGCACAGAAAAGACTTTGCTGAAGAAGTAAGCTAGATACTGAAGAAAACCTACCGCCATGGAGTTCATTCTGATCTCCTCAGACAGAGGAGCACAGCTCCCTTGGCTCTCTGAGGTTGCAAAGCAGCACAGGCGCAGACAGCCCATGGACAGTCAAAGTAGACAAACGCTTTGGAGAAATTTTACATCAGGTGCCCGCCTTGGATGAAGAATTCCGTGTTCATTGCTCTCGCTGACCCCAGAGGGCAGAGTAGAGCTGCCCTGTAGGTTCCCAAGACCACGTTTCTCTACAGGCCTGGACAGCCTCATCTTCCTCCCGTGGAGGGGTTGATGGTGTCAGACTGCTGACCTGTGGGGAGCAGGCTAGTATGTGACCACTTTGCCATCAGGCTCCCTTATGTGATATTTGTGTTCAAAGTAATTTCTGTAGAATATTTGTAGTTATTACAAAGAATGAAGTACAGTTGTCCTGGTTGATTTGGTGGGCCTTGGATGGATATTGATGGAAAAGCCAGATGGGCAGAAGTGTGCATAAACCCGTTTTTGTTAACCACTGGCAAATCGTTCACATACACACATATTGTATTTTATATATGTTTGGTTTGATTTGACTACGTTGGAGAGAAATATGAAAGGGCACATGCTGAGTAGTAATGTAGCTACAGTTTGTGGGTGCCTTTGAATAGAACATAGAACTGCCCCATAGGGCTTCCCAAGCTATCGTCTTGACAGGAGCCGCTTGGCGAGGTAGGGCATGTGTGTCTGTTTCCTCAGGCCACCCCAAACCAGAGATCTGAAACCAATTGTCCTTCACTGTCTCCCACATCTGCGGCTAAGAGCTCCAGACCCAGGTGTTGGCAGGGTCTTCTTCCTGGGGGCTCCGAGGGTGCCTCTGCCCAC
>NW_022111366.1:6175933-6177060 GCF_000313985.2 Echinops telfairi
GCCTTCATTCAGGTTTCAGTAATTCCTCTTGGTTACCTTGCTCTTGATCAAGCCCCACCAGGCATTCTACACCTCCTTGCCATTGCTTTTAGATCACTTGTTCCGTATAACTTCCTTTAAAAAAAAAAAAATTAATCTTATTTTGTCACCGTCTTGATTAAAATCTTTCAGTGGCATCCTTATTTCAAAATAAAATCTGGAATTCTGTGTGTCTAAGGAGCCCTGGTGGCACTGTGAGTCAGGCAATTGGGCTGCTAAACCTCAGGTCTGTAGTTCAAACCCATCAGCTGCTCTTATGGAGAAAAATGAGGCTGTGGGGTCCATGAAGATTTATAGTCTTAGAAACCATATAGAGGGCTGATGTGAGCTTGCTGGCAGTGGGTTTGGGTTTAATAGGATCCCTGGTGGCACAGTGCTCAAGCACTCGGAAGCTAATGGAAAGGTTGATGGTTCTAACCCACCCAGAGGTTCGGCAGTAGACCCGGCCATCTCCTGTGGGTGATCACAGCCTAGGGACTCTGGGTGGTTCGGCTGCCACATGAGGTCGATGCCAGTTGGAATCCATTCAGTGGCACCCAACCATGATAACGAGCCTCTGCCAGAGCTGCCCCTGTCCAGCCGTCCAGTGCTGCTCACTGCACGAGTCTCACACCACTGCCCCGCCTGCCTCAGTGTCGTGACCCCCCACCCCCCACCACCCCCGCCCACCTCCTGCCCCTCACCTGTGGCAGAACTGACTGCTCCTCATTCTCCAAAGCCAGGGGAGCCTTCCCTACCCCCCCATTGCTGCCCAAACACAGGATCTTATTGGGCCCTCTGACTTTACTTAGGAACTCTTATCACACATCTTGCATTAAGATGTCTATCCTGCTGTTTGTATGCAGTCTGGCCCCTGACAGGAAGGACCGAAGCCCAGTGACCGTTTCTTGAACGAATGGTTAGGGTAGGACCGTGCTGGGCCCTGTGCTGCTGTGAACAGTGGCTGAGCAGCGCTGAGCGAGCGAGGGAGCGAGCGAGCCCTCCTGCCTCTTGGAGCCTGTGAACAGGGATAACTGATAACGGCACCTATACACCTCAGAAAAGGTGGGCTGATGGGGTGCAGGTGTAGCACCGACAAAACACACACC
>NW_022111366.1:6177698-6187071 GCF_000313985.2 Echinops telfairi
GATCAGAGAGTAGGCGCTCAATAATGTCTTCTCCAATTTTTCTCTGTGCTGGATCACTTGAAAATGGGAGCAATGTGACTAAAGGGTTTTCACACATTTTAGTTTTCCAGCGGAAAACCGCTATGACTCAAAGCCTATTTTCTTGTAAGTTGAAATCCCTCCTTTCTTGCATCCTCCCTTTTCTCCAACAGCTCCGAATTCCTGATTTCTTTCTCCTTGTGCTTCTCAAGCCCAGGGGACATGCCTCTCTGGACGGACAGACAGAGCCCTCTGTGTGCAGCCCGGAAGTGGTAGCTCATATCAGTGCCACTTCTCTCGCTCCACCACCTACTTCGTGCCATCGTTCGCTCACAGGCATGCTCGGTCAGTCTGACCTGCTCGTGTGTGCACAATCACCTGAGGCTTTTCCTCTGCCTTCCCACATGCCCGCTTGCCCGCCAGCTTCTCAGACGGTGGTTTGTGTGTTGCTGCGATGCTGGAAGCTACGTCACTGGTATTTCAAATGCCAGCAGGGTCAGCCAACGTAGATAGTTTTCAGGGGAGCTTCCAGACTGAGAAGAGACGATGAAGAAGGAAGTAGCCGCTGAAAAACCTGATGCATAAAATTGAAGCCATGTCAGATATGGAAGGCCCAATGCGTGGAAACAGAACACTGTTGGAGACAGTGCCAGAGGATCGGCTCCTCGGATCGGAAGGCACTGGAAATGTGGCTGAGGAGGGCTGCTTTCTCAGAGTCGTGCCGACCGTGGTGACGTGAATGGAGTACACTGTGGAATGGTAGAGGTGGCCCCTCATCAGCCAAGCAAGGACAAGACTAAGCAAAGCCAGTGCTCTCAGGTCCACGACCAGCCCTCCAAAGGCCCATGTGGAAATACTGTAGGAATTTCAAAAAAATGTTCGCGCCGCAATAAAGTCATGCTAATTTGCTGCAGCATGGCTGAAGAGGACCTAGTTTGGAGCACCAAGAAGGGTCAGAGCTGAGTTTGAAAAGCGTCCCCATCAGAGCCGCATGAATTCTGCTAGAGCCGCATGAATTCTGCTAGAGCCTCATGAATTCTGCTAGACCCGAAGCGAGAGCCAACATGGCATTCACGGTGCAGCTTGGGTGGAAGGATGGTGAGCTCCTGGATGGCTTACAAAGATTATGGGGACAGTGCCTCCAAGAAACCATACTTCAACAAATGGTTGAGTGGTTTGTAGAGGAAGCCAACAGCGGCAGGCCATCCGCATCGATCTGCAAGGAAAAACAATAGAATCTGTCTCTGCCCTCGTTGAAGAGGACGCGGATGATGAGCAGAAGAAGCAATAGCTCACACTGTAGACGTCTGAACGGGTTCCACTCACTCACAATCGCCGCGTGAGTTTTGTAGAGACTCGGCAGCGCAGAGGAACACTCCCCATGGGGTGGGTTGGCCCAGTAGGTACAGCCATGCGCTCAAACGTGGCAATGATGTGAGGATGAGTGGGAGCACGTCGTGTTTCCTTCTGTGGTGCACAGGACTGACGTGGACAGCACTTAACAACAGCAGGGTTCTGACCGCAAGATTAAGGTCGAGCAAACCTTCTCTTGATGGGCCCCTAAACGGTTGCACCCAAATCAGCCACAGAGCAGAGCTTTCCATGCTGTTTTCAAAGAATTAGACTCAAGCTCCTGAAGCCTTTCTTGGGGCACCGTCACAGGAGATGAAACGTGGCTTCCCCAGTACCATCCTGGAGACAAAGCAGAAATGGGCCAAGAACAAAGGTCATGGCAACAGTTGTTTTTTTGTTTTCTTTTTGGGGGGGGGTAACTCAAGACATCTTGCTTAAGGACTCTTTGTAAGGCCCAAGGATGATCTCCTCTGCATCCCAGGAATGTGGAGACAGTCAGCGCTTCAGCAGAAAGCACCTGGCAGAGCCCCACCACTGTCCTGCTCCGACGACGACGACGACTCTCACCCACTCGCTCACCAAGCCAGGGCTGTGGTGCCGCTGTCCGGATCCACCTGACAGCCCTGCCTGGGCCCGTCCTGATTTCTTTTGTTTTCCCGATACTGAAGAAAAGCACTTACAGTGCACCCCTTTTTCTTCAGTTGAAAATGTAAAGAAAGAAAGAAACAAAACTTGCATTGATGCGGTTCAGTCCTCAGACCTTGGGTTCTTTGGGGCTGAGGGAAATCTCTGAAATCATCCTCCGTGGCTTGGATGCAGCTTATGGTTGAGAAATATAGTTCAGGTGTGGACGCGAACCCACCCTCCTGACGCAGTTTCAGTGAAGCCCCAGACAGGTCTACTAGGGGAACGCTCACACTGGGGAGACACACACTTTAGAGTCATCAACCACTGGAGAGACAAAGGGCAGCATTCACTCCAGGGCAAGGTTCAGAGGGTTAGGACAGGAGGGAGGGAGGGAGGGAGGGAGGGCAGAGACCCAGGAAGAGGAGGGGCCTGTGAGCACGCAGGGAGGGGCTGTCAGAATGAGCGAGTGCACTGTGTGTGTGGACCACTGAGTGGAAAATGGATGGCCTGCTCCATCAGCCTCCACCCAGTCCACCAGCGAAAGCTTTCTAAACAAGAAAGGGCTTGCTCTTTTCAACCATCCTGGGGACTGGATTGTGAGATTTAAAAGAGGGCGCGGGGAAAGAATGCAAGGGGAGCTCTCTAACATGTGTCGGGGGCGGGGGTGGGGTGGGGTGGGGGAGGCAGAGCAAAGCACAGAAAACACTCACCAAGGCCCAGGAAACACCCAGGGAACGAATGGATCCAATGGGTCTGTTTCATGTTTGTGTGGGTTTTGGTTTCGTGAGTGGAGCCCTAGGTGTGAAGTGTGACTGAAGGGCGCCTTAGACTGCGTCTCTGTCAGACCAGTAAGCCTCGTCTTCTTTCTGATTTTGGACTTGGTTGTACAGTTGGCTCCCTCCCTGCCTGGACCTCGGCGGGACCCTGAGCTGAGCAGAGCTGTCCCTCGTGGCATGTCGTTTCTTGGGGGATCAGGGTAGTGGGGAATGTGGTCCATGGGTCCCTTAACCCCTTGGACTCATTTGTTCCCTGGGTGTTTGGTTTTCTTTGCTCCGGACAGGGAGACACCAGTAGTTGCATCTTGGATGGCCACCCGCAGCTTCAGGACCCCAGTAGCTCCTCACCAAAGCAGGATGTAGAGCATTGCCTTTGTTAGTCGGATTGGCTTCGGTGCACTCTGAAACTGTGGTCCTAAGTCCCCCAAGCCCAGGGACTCATTTCCTCCTAAGGTATTTGGTTATGGCTGAGAAGTTTACAGAATCAACCATTTAGGGCCTTAATGTCCTTCTGTCAGCAGTTTCTGTTCTCCCTTAATTAGAAAGCCAGTGGTGGGGATAAATGTCTAATCATTGATATGGGGGGTGGAGTGATCTGATTGGAAGCCTATGCCTATACCGTAAGTATTACCACCCAGCCTTCACAGAATTGAGTCGGGCAGAAGCACTAGCAGTCAGTTCAAGAGAGTCCATGGGGGTTGGCTTCAACGCACCACTGAACCCAGAACCCGAATCCCTAAGCTTTATCACACCCTCGGGTGCTTCCCAACCATTGTTTCCCATGAGTGACATCTCAGAGTTAGCCAAGATCGAGGCCCTCCTCACAGTCACTGCGAACTCTTCCCTACTCCACCCCCCACATCCAGTCCCTACATCGTGTTCATTCAAACCCTCAAATGGCTTGGGACTCTTACTTGTTTACATTCCTCAGTACCAAGCCCCTGGGCTGACCTGTTCAGCCCACCACTCTGTTCTGTGTGATGGAGGTGACTTCTATTCTGGTTTCTCTGCCTCCATCCTCCAACACGCCCCCATGCACCCACCCCTCCACCACTCTGCAGACGGAGACACCTACGGAAGCAGAAGTTAGGCCGTGTCTGTGTTGTGCGTAGACCCTTTTTGTAGCTTCCCCATGCGGTCAGAGCCGAGTGTCAAGCCCCTCTTGGTGGCTGCCACGGAGTCAGTACTGACTCATCACAAACCTGTCGGGCAGGGTAGAACAGGCCCTGGGCTTGCGGTCACCTCTTGCCCCAAGAACCTGGCACGTTGGTTTCTGTGCGCCCCCAACCCAAGAGTAAGGTCTTCCGATGATGATGATGAGTATGAGAAGAAGGGAAACCTTCTCATGCTGAGTGCTGTGGTGATTGTACCACCCTTCTTGGTGGGAGGCAACCATTGAGCTGTGTGATAGGTGAACTCTATGCTGATAGAACCGTGGAGGGAGGGTGAAATGGCGAGTAAGCCCTTCGTGGTTAAGAATGCTCTACTTTTAGTTACT
Source organism: Echinops telfairi (assembly GCF_000313985.2). Lineage (NCBI taxonomy): Eukaryota > Metazoa > Chordata > Mammalia > Afrosoricida > Tenrecidae > Echinops > Echinops telfairi. Next base: position 6,181,971 of record NW_022111366.1, read on the forward strand.
GTCAGCTGGGTGTCACTTTAGGACAAAAGTAAGTGATGCCTAATTTTGACCTCCATATAGGACCTACCCCGCCCCCCAAGAAACAGCAACTTGGAACATGTTTTTTGTTTTATTTTTTGAATCAACAATGACCATTTCCGTGACGTTTTGTTTGTTTGTTTCACTCCTAGGTGTCACCCACGGTGTTTCCATAACAGCCTATGGCGCGGTGGGCAAGAACGTGACTCTCAGTCCTTCGCTGGATGGCAAAGCATTCAGAGACATCACTTGGAAGAAACAGAAAGATAAAGTTGTAGAATGGTTTGGAGACTCTCAGGAGAAGGATTTCCCACCATTTACTGGCAGGGTTGTTCTGGACAGGACGTCGGGGAACCTCACCATCTTCAATCTGACGGCATCCGACGAAGACGAGTATGAGGTTGAACTCTCAGATCTGAGAACTACCGTCTCTCTTCTGGTGTTTGGTGAGTAGTCTGTCGTTCAGCGTGTTTAAGAGGTCCAATTTAAGAGACTCACCGTAGAAATGGATCCTCTCCCCCTGGTACAAAGCAGCTACTCTCCCCTCGCTGGCATCCCCGGCATCAGGGGAGAAGCTGACTGGGGTGCGTCTCGGCAGCCAGCAAGTAGCTCAGAACTCATAGAGGCCCACTGATGGCTGTTGCTCAGGAGACCAAGCACCTGGGGTTGGCACAAACAGTGAAGTGCACAGCAGCGAGTCCTCTGGTGGGTTTGAACCCACCCAGAGGCCCTTCAGAAGCAGGCCTGGAGATCTGCTTATAAAGGCTTATAGCCTTGGAAATGCTGTGGAGCAGGGTTTTCTACTCTGCGCACGTGGCTTCTCTGGGAGTCAGACTCCGTGTGATGGTATCTGGCTTAATAGCGAGGGCCTGCTTCCCTTGCAGCCCGCAAGAGTCGTGAGTGTGTGTTTTCTCCTCAAAAACCAAACTCGCGGCCATCGAGTCAATGCTGACTCATAGTGACCCTAAAGGGCCAGGTAGCCTTGCCCCTGCAGGTTTCTGAGACTGTAACTCTTGATGGGAATAGAAAGCCTCATCTTTCTCCCGCGGAGCAACTGGTGGATTTGAACTGCCGACTTTGTGATTAGCAGCCCGATATGTACCCACACTTCGCCACCAGGGCCCCTTGTTTCCTCTTACGCATCTTCTAATCGGAACATGGGTCTTCCTCATGTCTCCTTGATGCATCTAGGTTATTCCTCCTCCCTCATTTAAGGAATCAGAAGGCATCCCTCCTCTCTGCTGCCCTTACGGTTTGCTTTAGCCCAGTAGCACATCTAGTCCTAGGACTAGTTCTTATAGGACAAAGGCTGTGTTCCGTGGATTCCCCGTAGCACCAAAGTATGTAAGAAGGACTCCAGCATGTGGAGGAGTGGCAGGAAGTCCAATTTGAGCAAGTCCTCTTGGAGGTCGTCTCAGTGGAACTAGATGTGGTGACCCCTGGTGTGATCGGTGATGGAGAAGCGATGTTGCTCAGGAGCTTGTTTCCCCAGCCAGGAGAGACCTCAGGAGGTGGGGAGAGTTCCCACCCCCCTCAGTTCACATTGTACTTCCAGAATCGATGGGTGATTGCCACTAAATAAACACATATTACGTTCATGAAAAGCAGTCAACCCAGGTGGCTGTGGGGTGGGTGGTGCAGATAGCCGTCAACAATGGGGGCGGGGAGCTCAGACGGGGCAGTTGCTTTGTCCGGAACACAGTGAACCCCGTCCGTCCGCACAACTAAAGCTGGTGATGTTACGGTGTCCTGAGGGAAGAGCCCGTCGACCCTGCTCCAGCAGCACAGCCTCGTCTGCCCAGGAGTTGGTTGTCTGGCAGTTTGTTGGACAAGCAAGCGCAAAGATGGATTTGGAGGGTAGAACCCACGTTAGCAGACATTTTATTGGGTTTGAAAACCCGAGGGCAAAACCATTGATTAAAAAGAACCAAAACTGGATGCAAAGTTTATGCATAATTTCGTTTTGTGAATTCTGTGGTAACTCAGTAAAGGTGCTTGATTTGGGGGTCAGACCAGCCAGGTAGTCCTTGAGAAGCCTAGGGACAGGCTGCAGACAGGTGAAGCACGAGAGTCAGGACTTTATTTAGCCCGTGGCCATGGGGAGTGATGGTGTCTAATTTGGGAGCAGGAAGAGGCTCAATGAATGTACTTGTGGGGGGTTAATTTGATGATGAATATTGACAGATCTGGGGGAGAGAGACTGTAGCTCAGAAGTCCCTGTGTCCGTTCAGATAGACAGGTATGGGTCAGTAGCAAATGTTTGGGAGGGAGAGAATCAAAAGATGCTTCCAAGAAGGAGGCAATGAATTGAGATTGTGAAATGTCCAAAGACATAACGGCAAGGAAACAGTCAATGATGACGCAGGTTTTACACCTGAATGACAAGAAGATGGGTCTTTTTCTAAGAAATGAGGAAGTCGCAGTTCCTTGAGGGTATAAGCACATTCTGTATCAAAACTCCAGCACAAGTCGGGTTGCCATCCAGGGGACAGACAAGCATGACACAAAATTTTAATCTTGTAAAGAGCCCAGACCTCAAGGGAGACTTTCAGCAGGGCTATTTTGACCTGGGGGGTTTCCTAGCACCTTGTACATGTAGGGCACCCACTTCCCTCTGTATGTAAATTGATGGGGGGACCCCCTTTCCGACCACTACACTTCCCTTAAGATTTCTACCGTTGGTGTTGATTGCTTCTGTCCCACCCCCACACATACCTTTCTCGCCATGAAGATGGTGTCGCACTTATGGAAATAGAATGAGCTGCTCTGTCTTTCCCTAAGGAACCATGGTGGTGTAGTGGGTTACAGGTTGGACTGCTAACCGCGAGGTCAGCCATTCGAAACCACCAGCCACTCCAAGGGAGAAAGACAAGGTTTCCTACTCCTGTCAGGATTTACAGTCTCAGAAACCTACAGGGGCAATGCTACCCTCTCCTGTAGGGTGCCTCTGAGTCAGAGTGGACTCAGTAGCACAGAGTTTGAGGGTTTAAAAACTGTCTTCCTTTGACAACAAACCCAGAGACAAGAGAACAACAAGCGATCTAAAATTGATGGCTAGGAGGGCATAGGATGTTGAATGGAGCTTGATTCAAGGGCAATGGAACTGAGAGGAATTGCTGAAGCCCAAATGAAGGCTGAGCATGATAGTGGGACAAGAGGAAAGTAAAAGGAAGTAGAGGAAAGAAGTAGAAAGGAAAGGGCTTTTTTTATAGAGGTCTGAATACAGGCATGTACATATGTAAATACATTTTATATGTTTATATATTTACATGTACATATGTTAAATGTAAAATATATATTTGCATGTACATATGTCAATATATTTTATATGACAATGAGGAAATAGATCTATGTGCATAGATTTATAGGTTTAGTATTAAGGTAGCAGGTGGACATTGGGCCTCCACTCAAGTACTCCCTTAATGCAAGAACACTTTGTTCTAATAACCTGATATTCCGTGATGCTCACCTGCTGACATGATCGCTGAAGACAAAATGGGTGCATAAGCAAATGTGAGGAAAGCTGATGGTGCCTGGCTATCAAAAGATATAGCATCTGGGGTCTTAAAGGCTTGAAGGTAAACAAGTGGCCATGTAGCTGAGAAGCAACAAAGCCCACATGGAAGAAGCACACCGGCCTGTGTGATCACAAGGTGTCATGGGATCAGGTATCAGGCATCAAAGATAAAAAAATCCTATCGTTGTGAATGAGGGGGAGTGCAGAGTGGGGACCCAAAGCCCGTCTGTAGGCAGCTGGACATCCCCTTACAGAAGGATCACAAGGAAGATCAGTCAGGGTGCAGTATACCACCGATGAAACTAACAACTTTCCTCTAGTTCTTTAATGTTTTCGCTTCCCATTATCATGACCCCAATTCTACTTTACAAATCCGGCTAGACCAGAGCATGTACAGATAAGAGCTGGAAACACAGGGAATCCAGGATAGCTAAGCCCCTCAGGACCAATAATGAGAGTAGTGATACAGGAGGGGACGGGGAAGGTGAGGGGAAAGAGGGGGAACCGATCACAATGATCAACATATAACCCCCTCCCAGGGGGACAGACAACAAAAAGTGGGTGAAGGGATACATTGTGAGACATGAAAAAAACATGCATAAATTATCAAGGGTTCATGAGGGAGGGGAGGGGGGATTGAGCTGATACCAAGGGCTCAAGTAGAAAGAAAATGTTCTGAGAATGATGATGGCAACAAAAGTACAAAGGTGCTTGACACAATGGATGGATGTGTGGATTGTGATAAAAGCTGTAAGAGCCCCCACTAAAATGACTTTTTAAAAAAAATCTTCCCACTAGTCTATGATAATATGCATGCATTTCTGTAAATGATCATCAGATGTATGTAACGAATTCTCATTTCTTATACAGCACAGTGAGCTGTATCCACAATTTTAAATGGACTCGTCGGCTAGGTACAAGTTTTCTGAGGGATGAAGTAGACCCATGCACACGCGCCAGCGTTGACTACAGCTTACCAGACAGACGAAACAAGAGTTGTTGCGATAAGCCAGGGGCAGTAAGAGAATGGGGAGGGTTTGTAGACAGAAGAAACCTTCTCTGGGCACACACTGCCCCCAATATCACAGAAAGGTTTGCATGGTTGCCGTGAGCTACACCAAGCAGGAGAGGCATTCGAGGTTGGGCCCCTGGCCACGATGCTGCAGGGAGACGGCCAGCCTCTGGAGTTAGGAGTTCCTGACAGCACAGAACTTCGTAATGGTACAGCCACTTCTCTGTCTCCCCCCAAAGTGTGTTCATATGCCATCGGACTTTTCCAAGAACCTTATAGAAAGCCCCTCATTCTCTTCTACAGATGAGTGGGCGGTGCGGATTTGAGAGTGGGTTTCTCCATCTGTAGAATAAGACGCTTGAGCCAAATGGCTTTTTAAAAGTCCAGGGTTCTGGGACCTGAGCTAAAGCTCAGAGCTCCTGCCGTTGGCGGCTCCTGTCATCTCACCCGCCTGCCTGTGGCGCCTCAGCCTCCCGAGCAGGTCCCGGGCGGCCCTCGCTGCGCCTCACTCGCAAGTGCTTCCTCTGCCCTGCCGGCATGTTAGTTCATACGTG
>NW_022111366.1:6187276-6188689 GCF_000313985.2 Echinops telfairi
CGGGGAACACTGACATTGTCCATAGAGAACAGGGAGGAGAAGGAGTTTCCCTGATTGCACCCCTCGACCCAGTTAGCCTCCCATCTGCTCAACACGCCGTATAAGGAAGCCTGCCTGTCCGTGACTTATGTTCCATTCTTCCGGGTGCTGGGGATGGGGAGGTAGACAACACCCAGTCTGTCTCAAAAGGCGCACAGTCTGTGGGGTGCTCGTGCACCTCTGGTCTGTTTGAGACATATTCCGTGAAGGCTAGAACCGGCCGAACTACACGGATGAACCTGCGGGTACAGTATGATTCTCTGGGATGTTTCAACTGAATCGAGTGCCCTGTGGATGGGGGCAGGAGCCTGGAGTTTTGATAAGCATCATAGGTGATTCTTATTTATATACACAGATATTTGAGACTTGTGACCGAGTATCTGGAAGGAGGTAAAAATCTGGGTTTTCAGCCCCTGAGAAAGCCCCTAATTGCTCAGGGTCCATGGAAGAGTCATGTCTGAACGATTCTGGGGCCCTGCAAAGTGTGCTGGAAGTGCCTGGGCTGCCCATCAGGCCCGAGACAGGGCCACGGGCCAGAGGGAGCTCTCGGGGCAGAGCACTCTGCTCTCTAGTTCTGAGTCAGCGGGAACAAGCCCGCTTGTTACCATTCGCTGCCTTGGTTCAGTGCTCATGGAAAATTTCCACCGCTTAAAAAAAGATTGGATTTTTTTTCCGTTAAAGAAGAACGTTCGGGCTGCGGTTAAGTTTGGTTTTGTTTCGGTGGAGCTGTGCAAGCTAGCCTCCCCCAGACGGCTCTAGAAGCGAAGGTGTCAGCAGAGACCGGGCCCTGAGAAGGACGTCATGCTCGGTGAAGCAGAGGAGCAGCCACCGTGAGGTGATTGACAGACACGGCGGCTGTCACCGTGTCTTCCACAGAACAGTGGTGAGGATGCCGCGGGACCCAGCGGTGTTTCCTTCTGATGTGCGTAAGGCGGCTGTGGGTCGGAGCCCATCCGACAGCATCTAACGACAGCAGTGTGCCTGAAAACCCACCCGCCACGTGGACAGGGCACTTCGTATGTGTCTCTGGCCTCTAGGAAGGCAGGCTGGGCTTGTCACGTAACTGAGAGGATGAATTCAGGAGGAAGAGAAGATGGGCGTGGAGGGCAGAGTTGAGCCTTCAATTTTTATTGATTTATTTAAATCATTTTATTGGAGACTCTTAACAACTCTTATGACAACCCGTGCATCAGATGTATCAGTCGTATTTGTACATAGGTAGCCATCATCATTTTCTAAACATTTTTTTAATCATTTCATTAGGGGTTCATACAACTCTTATCACAATCCATCCATACATCAATTGTGTAAAGCGCATTTGTACATTCATTGCCCTCATCATTCTCAAAACATTTCCTCTCCACTTAAGCCCCC
>NW_022111366.1:6193082-6202090 GCF_000313985.2 Echinops telfairi
AACATTTTCTCATGTTTGTTGGCCATTCGGATTTCTGCCTCTGTGAAACTTCTGTTCAAGTCCTTTGCCCACCTCTCAAGTGGGCAATTAGTTTTTTTCTTTTTGGAAGCTAGCAGAGTATTGTAGATTTTAATAATAAGGCCTTTGTCTGAGGTGTCATTACTAAAGATGTTTTCCCAGTCCGTGAACTCTCTTATTACTCTCTTGGTGAATTCTTTCGATGTACACAAGTGTTTTATCTTCAGTATATCCCATTTGTTAATTTGTGCCTCCTCTGTGTTTGTGTCCTTCCCTATTTCTGGTAGCCTATGTGCCCTGTGCCAAAGTTCTCAAGTTGGTCCCAATTCCCTCATTGATGGCCCTAATCGTATTTTCTAAACATCGACTTTCTATTTGAGCCCTTGGTATCAGGTCCTCTTTTTTTTTTTTCCCCTCCAGCCCTTGTGAACGCTTGATAAAATCTAAATTATTCATGTTTCCATATCTCACACCAACTGCTGTGTCCCTTCACCCATGTTTCTGTTGTTCATCCCCTCCCCCCACCATGGGGATTATGTGTTGATCATTGTGATTGATTCCTCCTTCCTTCCCCCCGCCCCCCTTACCCTCCTGGTATCGCTACTCCCATTTCTGTTCCTGAGCTCTTACCTGTACCAGTGTGAATGCTATGGTCTAACCAGAACTGAAAGGCAGGACTGGGGTCATGATAGTGGGGGGTAAGGAAGCCTCAAAGAACTATGCTCAATTTTTAGATTGTAGGCATTCCTTGGGTTATAAATGAGATCCATTCCTAAGTCTCTCTTTAAGTCAGTTCAATATTTATCCTAGTACATAATGTATATTTTACCTTTTAAAAAATATCTTACCTTTTTATGCATATAAACACTTAAAAACATTCCAAGTGCACTGAAACGTAATGCTACGATACATCGTGCTACAGTGATGGTAAAAGCAGCCGCATTGCGTGCTGTACTGGAGAGAGAACAGGATCAGTGTGTACAGCACTGTGACCAGCATAAGGAAACCACCTGGAAGAAAATACTCTAAAGTTGATTGTGTGATAATTGTACAACTCTTCTTGATATGATTGAAATATTAAACTGTGCAATATGTGGATTAAGTGCAAATAAAACTTAAAAAACCCAGTTCTTAAAATTGTTTAGAGAAGTGGAGGAAAGGGAAAGATATCATGATTACAGGTTCACACAGTTACTCCCAGTCACTGATGCCCTGCCCAGTGGATGGGGCATCCGTGAGGCATCAGTAAGATAGCAGAATCATTAGCTGAGGGTGCAGAGGTGGCTGCTATGGGAGTTAAGGGGCCTAGGGTTGGGGAGGGTGAGCCTGGTGCAGGAGAGTCAGAGTTTGATTCTGTTGCCAGAGAGGAGTGATTTGCTAGTGGAGGCAGTTTCTTGAAGGGGCATAAAGGGAGGTTTGTACAGAGCTTGCCTCGCAGCAGTAGCAGCTGAGGCCCTCGGTAACTGGCGCCATTGGTGACCCTCTGACTTTGCCACGATCCCATCACATTGTATTTTGATCCCCGATATTTTCCCTAAACTCTTGGGGTCAGGTGTGCTTGGTAATTGACTTTTTTCTAGATTTTAGAAAGGCGTGCAGATTTCCTGTGTATCCACTCGGAAGCACCCCGAGGGGTGATGGGGAGGACTCTGTAGTCCAGCCCGTGGATATTTGGGTAGCGAAACATCCTAACAGATCTTTGAAATTAAGTGAAAAAACAAAATACAAATCCTTGTGTCAATTCAAATCAAGATTGTCGACTAAATAACTTACCAAGTTAGGGAAAATCTTCCAGTGTGAAGAGCCTTTTGGATTTTCAGTCAAGGGAGGGGCGGGCAGGTGTCTGTTTATCCTGCTGAACTGGAACAAGTCAGTCTGACCCAGCAGAGAAAGCATTCTCTCACTGCTGATTCTAGGGGTGGTCTGCTTGTCTTTTGAAGCTCAAAAGGAAGTGGGGATTTCTTTGTAAACCTACTTTAATGCTCCCCCACACACACTATCATGACCCCAATTCAACCTTACAAATCTTGCTAGATCAGAGCATGTATGCTGCTACAGATAAGAGCTGTAAACACAGAGAATCCAGGACAGATAAACCCCTCATCAGGACCAATATTGAGAGTAGCCATACTAGGAGGGGAAGGTAGGGGGAGAGAGGGGGAACCGATCACAGTCATCTACCTAGAACCCCCTCCCAGGGGATGGACAACAGAAAAGTGGGTGAAGGGAGACATCGGTGAGTGTAAGAAATGAAAAAGATAATAATTTATAAATTATCAAGAGTTCATGAGAGAGGGGAGGGAGGGGAAAAATGAGAAGCTTGTACCAAGGGCTCAAGTAGAAAGAAAACATTTTGAAAATGATGACAACAAATGTACAAATGTGCTCGACACAATGGATGGATGGATAGATTGTGATAAAAGCTGTAAGAGCCCCCAATAAAATGATTTTAAAAAACCAAACAAACAGAAATAGTGGGGTTTTTTTCTGTAATAACTTTCTGTAATACTTTTTATTTTTCAGAGTTGCTACCTTTTCCGATATTAAATTGCACCTTGAATGAGGAAATCATCAGAGTCCAGTGTGTGATCCCGAAGCATTACACCAGTCACCTGGGCTTTATACAGTACTTCTGGGCTTGCCCTTCAGCACAGTGTAATGAGACCGTGGGGCATGAACTACATTTCAATAAGAGTCATCTTCCAAAGGAAGTGTGGTGTACTGTCAGCAATCCCGTATCCAACATGAGCTCATCAATGGCTTTGGAAAGCTGTGTGCCAAAGGGTGAGTAAAGAACTGCGTGGTCGTGACAGAGGTGCTAGATACAGACGGGGTGCATGGACCAGAGGCGATGTGGGTGGGTTTCAGATCACCCTGGAGGCTAACACACTTTCCACGAGGCGTAAGAGAAGTTACAACTTTCACAGAAAGGGCATTGCTATATGTAGCATTTTTTTTTAGCATTCTGTGCCAAGCACAATTCTACTACAGGGCTCCATTTCCTCCTCAGGCAGCCCTCTGGTTTGTGTACCAGTCATCATCCCTAGCTCATAGGGCAGCGGTTCTCAACCTGTGGGTCTCAACCCCTATGGGGGTAAAGCGACCCTTTCACAGGGGTCACCTAAGACCATCGGAAAACACATTTCCAATGGTCTTAGGAACTGAGACACCGCTCCTCTGTCATCTCCAGGCGGGTCTGCCCACATGCAGATACCCATGCTACACCATGCTTCACGACAAAATTTCATTGATTTTTGTCAGTAGAAATAAATATTTCACAATATAGAATGACATTTTTGTTTTGTGATTCATCACTGTGCTTTAAGTATGTTCAATTTGTAACAACGAAAGTACATTCTGCATATCAGAAATTTACATTATGATTCATAACAGTAGCAAAATTACAGTTATGAAGTAGCAACGAGAATAATTTGATGGTTGGGGGTCCCCACAACCTGAGGAACTGTATGAAAGGGTTGCAGCACCAGGAAGGTGGAGAACCACCTGGTGGGGAAGCCACAGCGCAGGGAGCTCAGCTTCCTTGTCTGAGGTCTGTTGCGCTAAAGTGGCAGGACCCGGGGTTCACGGCAGCCACTTGGGCTCCAGAGCCTAACCCCTGATGTGTTTTCAAGGGTGCTTGATTATAGCTTTAATTGTCATTTCGTTCCTCAGGGTGGCACGGTTGAGAGCACTGGACAGCACATTGGCAAGCAGGCTTAGGCTGCTCCCTCCCTGGGTACCGTGGCGGTGTCCTGACGCCGCCCTTTTTATGCTCACTATCGTTTGCACTGGTTTGACCTGTTTTACATTCTCTCCCCAGTTTACAAACAAGCCTCCGTTAGTTCACGAACAGAGAAAAGAGATGAAAATGGTAAATATAATAATTCAGAATCATCTCCTAAGTGTGGCTAATGAGCTTGGTTCCGGGCAGATAGACAGAATCAGCCTCTCTGGGCTGGGAGGGGCAAGTCTGTGGAGTAGCCTGTTGTGCACAAGAAGCTGAGAGGGAACAGGGAAATCAGTCCATCACAGGTGTAGAGAAGGTCAAACCAAAGGGCCGGGGGTGGGGGTGGGGGTGGAAGGTTCTGTTTTCCTTTGTTGGGACTTTCAAGAAGCAAAATTTTATTTTCTCACAGGAGGCTAGAAAAACAAACCCTAGGAATCCCACTAGAGTGGGATGTCGTGGCCCCTGGGACTCCATTTGGCTGCTCAGCCATTCTCCCCAAGCCCCCGGGGCGGTGCCCCAGTCACGACTTTTCAGATCATGACATAAAGTCGTTATTTCAAGCATAGCAGATTTGTCCAGAACAAGTGTAAAATGAGTCCCAGCGTGTAACTGGTGGATCTGGTCCCCAAAGACCGAGGAAAGACCCCATCCACAGAGGGGCACTCGGCGGTTGGACCCTTTGTACCGGGCACAGGCACACTTGCCAAGAAGGTTAAAATGCCGGACACACAGGAAAGGACGGCTGTTAAACCCCAAGGTTCTGCAGAACGAGGTCTGGGCAAAAATCCCTCCACGAAATGCCATGGACTGGGGGTTGCCCTGGTACCCGAGGTTGCGTAATTCCACGGCGCAAACCACGGAGCTACAGTTGGTCCTCTGCCACGGGGAAACCCATCAACAACAAATCGAACAGCACCCATTGCTTTTGGCGTGCCTGTGGTGTTATTTGGTGCACAGAACCAGCAAAGGAACAAAATGGGTCACCACTTAACAGAAAGAACAAGCAAGCTGGGAACCTGAAAAGCTTCAGGTATTCCAAGAGGCAAACTAGCTGAACAACTTCTGAATCATATTCTCCCTAGTGTGGCACTCGTAAAGGGCCATTACATGGTGCGGTCCAGGGGATTTTTGGGAGGTTTTGACCCTGGGTCGTTTTCACCCTTCCATCATCTTTCAGATGGGATGCTCATGTCAGCTCCCTGCTCTAGGACCCTGGTTAGAGGTGACCACAGTGGCAATCCTGCCATTGAGAGGAAATCATTGTTACTGGTTTGAAAGTAAACCCTTTGGTCGTTAAATAATAGTAATTTACCCTTTAAACAATTTCCCCGTAATCCATAGCTGTAAGTGTCTGAGAAACATCACGCGATCGTCCTCGGCATTTAGAGCCTGAAGTCCTGTTGACACGTGGGAGAACCCTGAGATCCCATCCTTGGTTTCCACTAAACAAATATTGAGGAACTTTTTTTCTTTCTGCAACACCAGAGGCCGGAACTTAATGATCTAACTTATTATGTCCAGCAGTAAATCCTCTTTCCCAAACACACCGCCATCAAGTAGATTCTAACTCATCCATATTGGGCTGCTAACTGCAGGGTCAGCAGTTCAAAACTACCAGGGACAAGATGAAGCTGTCTGCTCCATGCAAAAGTTACAGTCTTGGGAACCCACAGAGGCAGTTCTACCCTGTTCGATAGGGTTGCTGTGAATAAAATCCTAGGACCCTTTTGCTCTCTGTGAGGAGTTTTGAGTTCATGGTATGGTGCTTCACACATCGTGAAAGCATTGCTGTTGAGTGGATTCCAACAGGAGAGGCCTGGCCCACAGGGTGGCCAAGGCCGACTTGAGCACCTTTGGGAAATCAGGCCACCGCATCTTGACAGCTGCTGGGCCAGACCTTTCATTGCTCAGACGAGTGCTTCACCACCGGGCCTCCTTGATGCCTCCTGCAATCAGACCCATGCCACTGAGTACACCCCGACTCCCCGGGACCCTGTAGCAGAGAGTAGACCTGCTGTCTGGGGTTTCTGAGACGGTGCATCTTGATGGCCCTGTAGGAAAGGGTAGACCTGCTGCCTGTGGTTTCTGAGACAGTGCATCTTTGGGGGAGCAGACAGCCTCACCTTTCTCCTGTGTTGTAGCTGGTGGGTTTGAATTGACACCCTTGTGGTTAGCAGCCTGTGGCTTAACCTACTACCATCCCATCAGGGATCCTCAAGCCACATAAACCCAACCCCCAACCCACTGCCAGCTCATCAATTCTGACTCACATCAGAGGACACAGTAGGATTACCTCTTTGGGGTTTTGAGGCTGTAAGCCTGCCTTGCAGGTAGAAGCCCATCTTGTTCACCTGGGCTCCTAGCGCCTCATGGCAGATGTGAAGGCGTCAGAGTAAGACTAGCCCTGACTTCTTCGGCTTCTACTTTTCTAATCCAGACGTTCTAGTGTTTTCCCGGCAAAGCATAGCGTGACAGGGCGCACACTGCTCTCCTTTGGACAAACCCTGCCAAAACACACGAGTCCTTTGCTCCCTCTCACCACCATTGGAGGTCGGCCACAGACCGGTGGTGTCGGTGGGCTTTTGAAGAGTTGGGAGACAGGCTTAGCCAGGTGCGATGACTTCCTAAGATTACTAGTAGCCTCGAAGTAATTAAGTAATGGAGAGAGAATTAAAATATAGGTTGTTAAATTCCAGTCTCTGGGCTCATTTTTATTTTTAATAACACTATTATAGATGTTTATAAATAAAATAAATTAAGGGAGAAGAAACCGATTTCTTCATCAGAGTCAGAGAGTAAGCGCCATACTCTGATTAGAGACCTTTGAATAGATACCAGTCCAATTTAACTTTTAAAAACCCCATCGTTTCATGTTTCTTGCAACCTTTCTTCTTTCGGGGTCTTTTTTGTGGACTGGGGTCATTTTAGCCACACCAAATGGTCATCGACTATCAGAGCACCCCCACATCCCAGAAATGAGAAGGAGTCTTCCCTCCGTTACCCGGACAGCTCACTGCCATTGAGTGGATGCAATGCATCGTGACCTTACAGGACAGAGAAGAACTGCTCCTTGGAGTGAGCAGACCACCTCATTTTTCTCCCCGGGAGCTGCTGGTGGGTTCAAACCGCTGGTCTTGCAGTTAGCAGCTGACTGCATAACCCCACGGCATCACCCAAGCTCCCTGTTAAAAACCTGAAGTTGTTAAACATTCCCCAGTGAAACAGGCAAGAGCGACTGGAGACAGGGCTCTTTGCCCACCTCCGATCTGCCAAGGAAGGCAAGGAAACCAATGTTTCCCAACGGCCTGCTCCTTGCCAACTTCCTAAGTGCTTTGTACGCCCCGTGTAATCCACACAACCACCCCAAGAAGCAGGTATTCTATCCCTGATTTTGTAAAGGCATCTGAGGCAGAGGAAGGTTAATCACTTGCCCAAAGGTACCGGCTTATTGAAAGGCAAAGCCAAAAGTTGGCATCTGACTATAAAGCATCCATATCTTCCCTGGTCGATCAGTGCAGGGAGCACTGTGGGTGTGTGGTTACCACTCACCTGCTAACTGAAAGGTGTGAACCCCCCAGCCCTTCTGTGGGAGTCAGGTGTGTCCATCTGCTACAACAAGACTGGTGTTAGATTCCGTCATCAGGTCTGACTCATTGCAACCGGTGGGCAGCAGAAGGAAACCCTGCTGGTCTGCACGTCCTCACGTTCCCTGCTGCGTTTGAGCCCACTGTTGCAGCTGCAGCCATGCGTCCATCTGTCTTGTTGAGGGTCCTCCAAACCTGCAGTTCTACCCTGCTGCACAGAGTGGCTATTGTTAGGATCCACTCGTGAAGAGATTACTGAAGAGCCGTATAACCATGGCCCCACACGTGGAGTTTACTTCAAGTGATAAGCATTAGAAAGCCCCAAAGAATGTTGGGAGGGGGAGGAAAGCCTGGGAGTGAGGCTTCCTTGTATCTGGACCATGTCCTGTATGTGCACTTTCTTCTCCACCTCGAGAGCACCGAGCCTGAGGGTTTCTGCCCGCGCTGCAGACGTGTGTTATAGATGCCCGTGTTAACAGGTGTTACAGTTACAGGCGGCACCGGAACATGGACAATCCCGAAAAAGCACTGCCATGGAGTGCTCCAAGTCCCCCTGACCCTCTTGCAAATGCCGACTACCTCCTCTCCCCCTACAGAGCAGCTGGTGGGTTAGAACTTCGGACCTTTGGGTTATTAGCCCCACTCTTCACCATTACACCACAGGGGCTCCTCTGAGTATAGACAGGCCTACACAAGTCTGAAAACGGAGATGTCAGAGGCAGGAGAGACCACTGGGGAGAGAACATGCTCCCTAGACCTGATCTGATTGCTTCTCGGCAGTGATACGCTAGGTCCGTCTCAGCTTCCTGACCCAAGCGGTGCAGATCATCAAGCCTGCTCTGGGGAATTAAGTGACATGAGGCATGGAGGTGGGCGAGGATGGTGGTGCGTCTCCCCAGAATAGCTACTGTTTATGATGCAGGACGCATTGGAGCAAAGCCTCACGAGAGGATGCTGAGGATGGCGTCAAGTGCAACAAAGGGATCGGAGAGAGGAACATAGGAGAGGCCTGTGCATTGGGCCCTCGAGGGGACACTGATGACCAGGGGATGAGGGTCGAAATAGGCATAGTTGTCCAAGGAGCCGTTTGATAGAGCGCTTCTTCTTCGTGTGCTGGGCTGTGAAAGGAAGGGAAGAAGGTGGAAGCCCGAAGCCTGCAGTGTCAAGGTTCTTCCCGGCAGAGATCCGGGGCTTTGCCCTTCTGTTTTGGATACTTGCTGGGAGGAGGGAAGTGGAGGGTGGCGTCAGGTCTTCCACACTAGCACGAGCCTCTGTGGAGCGTCCAGGACAAGGGCAAAGTGGGGAAGGTGAGGAATTGATACCTACTTCCCAAAGGGGGCACGTTCTTAAGTATCATCCACATTTCATGGACCAAGACGGTGAAGAAGACCTTGTTCGGCCCTGACCTGAGTTCCTCAGAGTGACCAGGTCTTCCCCGCCGTAGTGGAGTCCCTGATGGTGCAGTGTCCATGACAGCGCCCTCTGGTCACCCCCATGGAATTAGTGGGAGGAATAAGGAACAGGTCACCTTTGTAACACAAATCCACGAGAACGAGGAAGGAGGAAAATTGCGGAATAGGATATTCTTATTATGAAGACAGGTAGGAAGCGTGAAGGAGATTTTTCCTGAGCAAATGTCAAACCCATGCGCTGTCAAAGGCAGAAGCAGAACCTGGGGG
>NW_022111366.1:6202190-6206726 GCF_000313985.2 Echinops telfairi
GGTGGGGAGGGTGGCAGTTTGAAGTGGTTCGAGTTCTTCTGCGGCTTCTCTGACTACCCACTGAGAGAGCTGGTGGTTAAGGGAGTGTGTGGGCTCTGCTTTTAAGAATCAAAAAAGAAAAGATTTGTGATATCAGCAGAGAACCACCCCGAAGGGACTAGAATGGGCTGTGCACCCTATGAAAAGAAGCTTGCTCACAGGAAGACATGCAAATGAGGGCCTGCCGAGGGGCCCGCTCAGCACACTCCGTTGGCTTGGCTGTGGGAGACAGGTCTTCTCAGACAGACCTGGTAGGAAGGAGAGCTGGTGCATTCTTCGTGGGAGGGAATCTCTCCGGCTCTAGTAAAACTACAGGTGTGTGTACTTTTTCAGTCAGCAATTCCATTTCCAAGGCTGTGCTAAAAATACCCAAATGAAATGCACCAGACTCCTGGAAAGATCCCTTGTCAGAGCAGAAACCTGGGGGACAGCCCCCGACGTGATCGTCAGTAGAGGACGGGGGAGAATAAGATGCAGTAAATCCACTCAGTGAGGTCCATGTGACTGTGAACAAAAATAGGAACATCACCATCGATGAGTAATGGAGTCCTCACCAAGGCATGTTCAGTGGCAGGGCCTGGTGGAGGATCTTGTGTATGGTTTGCTGAAGTTCATCTAAGAAAAGAAGGGCATAAATATAGCATGTGTGCAGTGTACACTGTGGGCTATATAAAAGTACGTGCAGTCTTGCTGGCCTAGTGGTAACGAGTTGCACCACTAACTGCAAGGTCAGGAGTTCGAAACCACCAGCCGATCCTCAGGAGACAGACTAAGCTTTCTACGCCCGTAAAGAGTCACAGTCTTAGCAACACACAGACAATTCTACCCCGTCCTATCGGGGTGCTCTGAGTCAGCATGGACTCGATAGCATTGAGTTGGTTTGGGACATGAAAATACTTTATTTATATTTAAAATTCTAGTCTGAACAAGCTACCTACTGTAGATTCCAACGATATGAGATTCTCAAAAGAGCAAAACTACAGAGCAGTGCGGAAAGGTCCGTGGCTCCCAGGCGAGGAGAAGAGAGATGAAGGAGGGCCATGGAAACTGTTCCCGGTGACCCTGGAAGGATGGACACGTGACTGGATGTGTGCGTCAAAAACCACAGAGCTGTACAACTCAGAGTGAAGCCCTGAGGGAAACTGTGGGCATTGGCTCATGATACTGTGTCACTGCTGCTGCATCACTGTCACCAATGTGGCCCCTGAACATGTGGTGTTGCTGACCGAAAACAATGTGCAAGGACAGAGGTGGATCTATGGGTGCTCCACAATTTCCGCACATCTTTTCTGTAAGCCTAAAGCTTCTCTAAGAAATAAAGTCTATCAAAATGTGAGAATAAACCATAACTAATATTCAAAGGTGTCCTCTAGTGTCAGGAGGTGGTATTGGGATAGAGAGGCAAGAGATAGAAGCTCACTTACTCTAAAAATGACCATTTATTCTAGATTTGACTTTGTAACTTTAAATTCCTAAAAATATAGAGACCAAGGAACCAAATCAATTAAATTGTGAGTTAAGTTGGTAGAATAACTCAGAAGACAGGAACTATTCCAAGTATTTTTTTTTAAATAGCCATTCGACTGGATATCCCAGTGGGATACATCTACGATGAAAAGAACTTTAAAGGGAGGGAATCCTCGCCTGGTCTCAGTCATCAGATAGTGGTGATGTTGATGCCCTGATACCATTGGGTGTGAATTGAGGAATGAGTAGTTATAATGGTGCTGCTATAAATTTGGAAGTTTGCCACTGAGGAAAGAAGCTTTTTTGAGATGTTAAGATTGATTCGTTCCATAAAGCCACTGCTGGGAACTTATTTAGAAGCATTCAATTGAATCAGATGAAATTTCTGTTTCTAAAGTCAAAACCAGGTATATCTCGGCAACTGAATAAGGTTCAACCAAATGTCATTAGGGAAGCATAGTATGCTTGCTCTGTTTTTAAAATGAAATATTCCCTAGTTCTGTCTGCCAAAATGTTCCAGAAACAAGTACCCAACCAGTAGCAATGGCCCTTTGTGCCAAGATTAGGGTGACACAACTAAGCCACCTGACTTCCCTGGCTTGAACACTGAAACCCTAGGAAACTCCTTAGTTCTAGGAAAACCAGGATGGTTGGTCACCTTAGCCCTGCCTCAGAAAACAGTTTGCTCTGCTGCACATGGTTTCTGGTTCCCATCCCTGCACGCTTCACTACCAGTGGGGAAGGAGGAGCATGGAGCTCAGCCCTAACCACTAAGAGCCAACCAAGTATCGCACACGTGAACTCCATGCACGTCTCCTTCGCCACCGCTGCGCTCATGGCCATAGCTAGGCTCTTAGCTAGCAGTTAGACACAGTTTCTATTGCCAAAGGAGAAGGGCAGTGTGGGTATTGGAGGATAATAGAGGCTTCTATCACAAGGTACTACTATATGAATGTACCATTCTTTGTAAAGTATTCAAATAGAAAAAAATTCAAAGAATTATATACACATAATAGATAGAATTGAAGGCTCTGTTTTGCTTTGTTTTTTCCCACCTGACTTGATCGTGTGATATGTTCTTGATGGTTCGTGCTCCCCTTTGGAAGCCCATAGTCTTAAGTCTGGTGGGTAGCAGTACGGTTGGGAGAAATGGCTCTGTTCAGGAGGATCTATGTTGAAGACAGAGTGAAAAGAACGGAATGGTTTGGATAGGGCAGCCCACTACTGTGCAGTCGATTCTGACTCATGGTGGTCCTAGGGGACCGAGTCAAATGCCCTATAGGGTTTACAGGCTGCAGATCTTTATGGAAGCAGATTGCTTGCTTTATCGTTCTCTGAGGAGTAGTTGGCGGGTTCAAACCACTGACCTTTTGGTTGCCGCTGAGTGTTTTGACCACTGCTCCACCAGGGTTCATTGGATGAGGCATGGAAGTGCCTAATGAGAAATACTAGATGGCCCCAAGGTTTCTGGCCCAAACCGCTGTATGAAGAGTGTTAGCCTTTCTGAAACCTGGAAGAGCGTCTGTGTGAGTTGGAAATCCCAAGTCCAGGTGGGATCCACAGTGCAACCTGTGAGAGCCGAGACTCAGCAGGACGGCCTTCTCGTGCTAGGCCTTGCAGTTGTTCTGCTTTTGGTTGTGTCCTGTTGCTCCTGTTAGTGAGAGATATTTGCCTTTTCCTGTTTTCTCACTGGCCATCACCTTACACAGCTTCCCGCTTTCACAGAGTTCACTGCGCCAAGATGGAGGTGCCAAGTAAGGCACTCGGGCTTCTGGTCGACCTCAGGGGGTTCTTCGTGTACCCATTGCACAGAACGAGAAGTGGAAGCATCGGGTTCCACTGTTTCCTGCAGTGGGCAATCCTGCCCCCTGGGGGACACTGGGACAATCCAGGAGAGGCTACCAAAGCAGATGCCTACACTTTACCCTGGATGATGGGCTATAGTACAAAAGTTTTAAATTGCCAGGGGTGGGGGTTGGTGGGTGGGGGGAGGTGGAGGCTAAGTAATTGTTTTTCTTGAAAAGGAGGCAGGAAGCCAAATAAGTTTGAGAACCTGTGCCTGAGACAGTGTTACAAGCATCAGGATTGAGTGAAAGAGATGGAAATGACTGGCTAAGGATGGGGAAGGAAACCCAGAATGGGGCCTCTCAGAAGCCAAATGAAGAGAGGAGCCAGCCAGCCACGCAATCGACAGGCCAAGAGGGACAAGGAGGGAATTAAGGACTCAGCACGTTGATGTTGTCATCTTCCACAAATATCAGCTGCCCTAAGTGCCCTTGGGAGATGAGCTTTCAGAAGGGCCTGCATCCCTTAGGAAGGAGCCCTGGTGGCACCTTGGGGTCAGCGCTAGCCAGCTAACCACAAGGACAGCGGTTCGAACCCACCAGCTGTTCCATGGGCAGAAGATGAGTCTGTGCTCCTGTCGAGATGTGCAGTCTCAGGAGCCCTCTCTACAGAGGGTTGCTGTGAGCGGGAACTGACTGGATGCCAGTGGGTGTGTATCAGTTAGAACTCGGTTCTGCTGCAGAAGGGGAACAGTGGCTTAAAGTGTAGTTTACTTCTTCCACATTAAAAAGAGAGAGAAAAATCAGAGATAGGTCACCCAGGGGCGTCAGGGAGCCATGTGCAGCCAAGTTGTTGTATCTCTGGCTGCCAGCAATGGAGGCAGCAGGCACCCATTGCCTTAAAAGGAGCCTGTTTGCATCTCCTAGTGCATCAGCCACATGGCCAAGCCTCTCTGCACGAAAGGCTGAGGATAGGACTTTTGAGTTGAGGGTAGGCAGTATATCCCACTCACGTTCAGGATTCTGTTACTGATGGGAAAGGGTGGGCGCCAGGGGAAAGGGGCAGCTGGAAGTTTCTGGCCAGGGTCCTGCCAACTCAAACCAGCCCACCTGTGTTTCATCTAAGAGTAACGTGTATGTATGGGCGTGTGTCTGTCCACGATCTTTCATTCTCTCTGTTGTGCATTTCCTCCCAATGCATTGTGGGCAGTACCCTGATACCATTGGGTGTGAATTGAGGAATGAG
>NW_022111366.1:6207716-6210995 GCF_000313985.2 Echinops telfairi
GTGAGAAGTGCTCAGGGTACTTGTTTGTCAGGACACGTTACCAAGTTCTTTCGGGTGTGCTAATACATGCCCAAGGGGGCGTATCGTGATGCTGAGGCCTCCGCCCGAAGGCACTGTGCTCAGGCAAACCCAGCGCCCTGAATTCAGTCCTCGGGCACCCCACTCCAACAGCCAGCCTCCTGCACAAAAGCACTCGGCGTACTCGCCCTGTGGGCTGGGAGTCCACGTCTGTGCCCTGCTCCAGCTTCCGGGTCTGTGCTGCCCCTCAGATGGTTTAGTCTTTTGGATCCAGAAGGTTCACTGCACAGGCATCTCAGGTCCAGTGGACGTGCCCCCCTCCTGGTTCTTGCTAGTACCGAGATCCCTCCTGCTCCTCAGGGGGCTCATTTTATACACAGCAGGATGGCACTGCAGGGAAGCCCGCTCCCCATTGCTCACAGGTGAATCCTGTCCGCATCTTCCTGACCTCCTTACCAGACCCTTGCAGGGAAAAGGTGTCTTTTGGCGGGAGTTGGAGACTTTGGCTGGATGAGCCACATGAAAGAATTCACTGCCCTTGCACATGAATGACAGCAGTTGACAGCTCTCCTTAATGATCCGAATGCTCTGATCCGTGCAGCGAAGGAGGTCCAATTATTAGTCCCATTCACAGTGAGGCCAGGAGGAAACTGAGCGACTGGGTGGTGAAGGCACTTGCCCACCACTCCCGTAATGCCTCAGTCTGACAGCGGACTGTAGGCGCCGTGCTTAGTGGCTTTATTAACAACTGTATGGTAACTTAGGTGGAGGTTTGGGGAGCAGACCATCAGTTTTACGTTTAAGGGCTCATTATCCCCCCACCACCACCCAACTCCAGCTTGTGAGGCCTCTCTCCTTCCTCTCCCTCCCACCCGTGGTAGCCATCAAAGACGTGTTTCTTTGAGTGTGAAAACCCTTCCTTGATTTTCTGGATCAATAGCTAGCCTTTTGTGAGGGGCTCGTTTCAGTCATTTAGACACTGGGAAGTACAGCTGCTCAGTTGTCTGCCACAGCCGTGACCCTGGCAGCTTGGGATGGTCTGAAACAGTCTTTTCTTGGACCTGCTGCTTCTTTTAATAAGCAGCAAGGAGCGCCGAAGGCTCTGTCGGGTGTGCAGGGGACTGCTAACTGCTAGGTTGCCCATTCGAATCCACCCGCCACGGTGCCGGAGAAAGAGGAGGCTGTCGGCTCTTGTGAAGATTTCCAGCCTCAGAAACCCTCTACACGGGGTCACTCTGCATCAGTGAACTTGACGGCACCGGGGTGGGTTTGGTTCATAACACTGGGCCTGATAGGTCGCAAGGCTGTGCCTCTGAGTTAATTTGGAAATATTTCTGTTTTGATCAGCCTAGCTAATTGTGTTTCTCTTCTCTTTTTACAGAGACGTTCAGGAAACATTGGTGGATTATAGCAGCATTCATCGCTGTAGCAGGAGTAGCAATACTTTTAACGTATTATTTTATAACAGGTTTGTAAGCTTTCATACCTCTTTCTCTTCATGCTGATGCTGTGGAGAATACTGGTGGGACACACAGCGATGCAGTCATTTCTGCACGTGTAGTTCCGTGCTGTTAAATATGGCCCTCCTCAGCCCCTTTGTCCGAGCTGCTCCTCCCTCGTGAACCTATGTGATCTTTGTGCAGCCTGTTTTCTAACTTGAATTGGTCTTTCGAAGACCAGGAGATGGGCGGTTTTAAGGTGAGAACAAGTTCCAGACACTTGTAGAAAGACAAGCACCCTGTCTGGGGCTGCGGAGTGTCCCACGTGCCTCCAGAGGTTCTGCGTGTCCTCGTTGGGATAAGGCCACAGAGCGCTGCCGGCCTGGGAACGCAGCAGCCGGCATTGCATGGGCCGTTCTGTGGCCCTCTTCAACGAACGGCCTGTGCTTCTCCAAAGCAGATCTCTCACCCGCCGTCTCCGTAACACCCACGTTTGCCAGCGGCAGGGCCTAGGGGGTTGGTAGGAAGGGTGCGCAGAAGGAAATGAGCTTTTGTTGGGCCGAATGATGTGAAGGGGTCCCTTTCTTGGCTGCTCTTACCTGTGTGTGTCTCCACGGTAAGGTCCCCTGGAAGGCAGCACGCACGCCTGTGAGAGCTCCCAGCCTGCTCTCTGCTGGCCACAAGGAGCCCCTTCTCAAATCCCAAGCAACAGTTTCCGAGCTGGGGATATAAAACATAGGCATTCTTGATGCCCCAACAATCTCCAGATCAGCCTTCTCCCCGAGGAACTGTGCTGGACTCATTTGTCACTACCACGGGCCTGTGAAGGCAGCCTCTTTCTACAAGGTGCCTGGCACCTGAGGCCCGAGTCATTTCACACTAAGGCTTCCCATCCAATTTGTAGACTAGATGCCAGTTTCCCAAGACCTGCTCTCCCTCTTTCTTTTTTTTTAATTAATCATTTTATTGGGTGGAGGGCTCTTACAAATCCTAAGACGATCCATCATTCAATTGTATTAAGCACACTTGTACATATGTTGCTATCAACATTTACGGAACGTTTTCTTCCTACTTGAGCCCTGGACGTCAGCTCCCGTCGCCAGGGTGCTCAAACCAGAGGGAGGTGACACCGAGGTCTATATAAACTCAGATGCATTGACCAGTTAGCCGTACACAACATAATTCAGCTGTCAAAGTTCCCCCAATCTTCATTACTCTTAGCCCTGTAGAACTTGTGGGAGGCTGGGGGGGAGGGGGGGGGGCGGGATTTGTCTCATAAAAATAATTACTTGAGGAAGCACCTCAGGCCTAAATCCACTAATTGGGATGTTTGGCCTGAAGCCCTCAGATGGGGGCAGAGGGGAACATAAAACCGCTCCACCCGACTAGTTGCAATTGACAGCTAACTTCATCCACTACAGCCAACCCCGCCTGGACTGGTAGCATAGCTCTGAGCTAGGGCAGGTACCTTTCATGGGGAGAAAACAGACAGAGGCACCCATGTGCAGGAAAAGAGTCCTTTACTGTCCAAACCTGGGCTTCCAAGATGGTAGCCTCGCTTGAACTGTGGGGAACCCAAACTGAGATGTGTTGTTAAGGGAAAACACACGCACTGGATTTCTAAGACTTAGTATGGAATGTGGGGGATGGGGGGGTGGCATGGAAAATATCTCATTTGGTTTTTTCTTACATTGATTCGTGTTGAAATGATAATATTATGGGTATATGAGGTTACATGAAATATATCATGAAATTAATCTCACCTGTTTCTTTTTTGCTTTTTAATGTGTCCATTCTGTGTTGTGGCTCGCATAACGTGTTT
>NW_022111366.1:6211808-6213314 GCF_000313985.2 Echinops telfairi
GTCAACGGGATCAGGTATCAGGCATCAGAAGACCCCAAGCAAACAGCCATGTCAATGCAAACGAAGGGGGTTGGAGTGTGGACCCAAAGCCCATTTGTAGACAATGGGACGTCCCCTCACAGAAGGGTCACAAGGAAGGGATGAGCCAGCCAGGGTGCAGCATAGTGCTGACAAAACACATAACCTTTCTCTAGTTCTTTAATGCTTCCTCCCTCCACTATCATGACCCCAGTTTACCTTCTAAACCCAACTAGACGGAAGCATGTACAATGGTACAGATAAGAGCTCTCAACACACAGACTCCAGGACAGATAAACCCCTCAGGAACACTAATGGGAGTAGAGATACCATGAGGGTAGGGGGAGGTTGGGGGGGAGAGGGGAACCAATCAAAATGATAGAAGTATATCCCCACTCCCACCCCTCCGAGGGGGACAAACAACAGAAACGTGGGTGAAGGGAGACAGTGGATGATGTAAGATATGAAAATAATAATAATTTATCAATGGGTCATGGGGGAGGGAAAAAAGAATAGCCAATACTTGGGCTCAAGTAGAACGAAAATGTTTTGAAAATGATGGCAACATAGCTACAACAAATGTGCTTGATACAATTGAAGTATGGATTGCGATACGAGCTGTAAGAACCCCCAATAAGATAATTTTTTAAAAAAAAAGAAGGATAAGGGAAAAGTGCATTTTCTGACCATTCCCTTTTTCCATGACCATTTTGAACCCCCCTCCGACTGACCGTCTGACCTCAGTAGGAGCTCAAGCCTCCCTCCCGGGAGGGTTGCTCTCTGTCTGCTTACCTCTGACAGAAAGGCAACTCAGCACCAAGTGCCCAATAAGTGGGGTATTTATGGGCTTACCTGGGCTAGTTTATGAGTCTAGACAGGTTCACATTGTTACACCACAAAGATGCTGCCGGCGGTGTTCCTGGCATCTCTGTGGCTCCCAACCCCACAGCACCGTACTACAGAATCAAAGCCTCTTTTCAAATTGACAGTCCCTCACAGAGGCACAGTAAGCCTGAGCTTACTTGTGCTTACTTATGGACCGATCTGTTGTGAATAGTTTCACAAGTTTTTTACCACACATCTGCACCCATGCTCATCCTGCCGACTGGGTGATCCATCCCTGTACTCTAGAATCAAACCCCAAACCAAACCCATGGCCATCCAGTCCATTCTGATGAGTCACCCCATGGACAAGTGGCCCCATGTAAGGTTTCCTAAGCTTAATGTAAATCTGTGGGAGCAGGTAGTCTCATCCTTCTCCCTTAAAGGGGCTGGTGGGTTTGAACCTCCAACCTTGTGAGCACCACTAGACTCACCGAATGCTGTTAGGTGCCATCCCGTTGGTTGCAGCTCATCGCGACCCCGTGGGCAGCAGAACAACAGCCGAGCCCTTCTCCATAGTCTCGGCTTAGTCAGGAAGCTCTGCTGAAACCCGTCCACTTTGGGTGACCCTCCTGCCTTTGGAAATACGGGTCCCACAGCTTCCGG
>NW_022111366.1:6215066-6216204 GCF_000313985.2 Echinops telfairi
GCTTTACACAATTGATGTATGGATGGATTGTGATAAGAGTTGTATGAGCCCCTAATAAAATGATTTTTTTTAAAAAGTGTTGTGTGGAACCAGGGCCAATGGCATGACCTAACCCAAGAAGCCAAGAGTTGCTGAGAAAGTATAAGGCATTCAGTGGTCTGGAGTGGAGGGAGGCATGTGGGGAACTCCCTCGCTTGCTACCAAGCCGCTTGACCTAGCTTGGAATGGCTAGGACCCAACTGAATGAAGAGAAGATCTTTGGCCTTATGACCTGGTGCACATTGCCTACTGACTTGATGAATGGCCTGCCCTGATTTGACTTTGCTTATGGATGCAGACTCGCAAGGTTTCAAGTGGAATGAAGATTCTTCACATCAAAGAACATTCCTGTCTCTTCAGAGCATTGAGTTAATAGAAACACACAGTTCAGAAACTAGACACCCAAAATGGCATGAAGTGGCTGGCTTACAAATTTTCCTATGGGAGGAGATACTGATAGGATTATGGGATTCAGATATAGGTGCTCCCAAATCTGTAATTGATGGGCGTACAATATTTTTGTTTTGTTCACATAGTATATAAGGTATAAATTAGGCTGCTGCATTACAGTGTGTGTGTGTGTGTGTGTGTGTTGTATCATATTGGGTGCAAATGTGATTTTATTACTGGCTTTGTTTTGAGATTATATAAGTCAAATGTTGTGTAAAGGTGTCCAGTTGACAAAGGGTGGTCTGTGGTAGTTGGACGATTTTATGTCGATTAGACACTTCTGACTAGTGGTGGAATAAAACCTGTCAGTCAAGGGGTACCTGGATGACACTTCCTTGTGGATGTGGCATCTTTCGTTAAAGGAGTGCTGGGCTTCATGCCTGCCTCCTGAGTTGGCCATCTAGCCTGCCCAACCTTGACAGTATGGGTGTCCTGTCAGGTTTCTACAGGCCTGGGATCCATGTGACTCTGCACTAACGAGGGTCTCCTTGCTTCCCGTGTCAGCTACATGAGTGTGGAGAGGGCCTTGCTAGCATGGGACTTTTCTACTTGAGTTGGACTGGGTTGGGGCACATTCTTTTTTTTTTTTTTTTTTAAACATTTTATTAGGGGCTCATACAACTGTTATCGCAATCCATACACACATCAA
>NW_022111366.1:6217172-6218460 GCF_000313985.2 Echinops telfairi
TGAATGAGGAGGACAAACCTTCTATGAATCCTTCGTGTTTCACTATCTCACTCTCCTGGGCACCTGTTTCCCACCTGCTGCTTCCTAGAGTGCTAATTCGTGCCATTGATACACTCTTCCTGAAACCCTGCTGTCCATTTGCACTCAGGATGCCACCTCCTCTCACCTAGTCAAGGACATTGCTCCTGCATCATCCATTTTTACCTTTCTGCCAGATAATACAGACATACTGTCACTCTTGTCATTAAAGGAAAAGCAAGAGAAAATTACAATCCCCTGCCTTACTCCCCTCATTCAGTACCAAATTTTTACTGAACTCTTCCACACTCCTAAGGATGGAATATTCTTAAGAAATCTCTTCGGATGAGAAAAGTTGTGCATAGAGTGTAACCAGACTAAAGTCACGTAGCTTATTCTGAAGAATGGCCAGGGCAGGAACCCCACTGCTTTGGCCTCCAGTTCCATGCTCATTCCCTGACACTAGGCTGCCTCTCTACAGACACCCTTAGTTTTTAAAAACCACCCACTAAATGTCGGATACATGAGCCGGAGGAAGCACGGCACTATCCGAGCAACACAGTAGGAGGCTGACTATAGCATGCAGTGCTGGCAATGTGAGTCATGATGTTCCTCAAGCCAGTGGGTGTGGTCACGGGACAGAAAGAACCAAACCCAGGGCCCTTGGTGTTAAAAGTCCGACTCCTGGGGAGAAAGTGCTTCCTCTCATGCCGGTGCTTCCCCAACTGGTAGCCTAGGCATTTGGTAGCATTGCTGGGCTTGTAGCTGCATCTTCCTCTTTACATGGTCGTCTTACTCATCCCAGCCTCCTCTGCTTCTTCTGTTTTCAGAAGGTCAGGACTCAGATGGGAGTCATACAACCTCATGTAACCTGCAAACAACTTGAATATCCATTTTCCAAACCAGGTCATGTTCACCGGTACCAAAGCAAGGCTTCTGCCTATCTTTTGAAGGATAATGGAATCCAAATTACTCCTCTGCCATTTCAAGAGCCTTCCATGCAAAGGCAAACTAGTTTTCCAGGGGAGGAGCCCTAGGCACCTTGACCTTGGAAATGCTTCCTAATCAAAGCCTCCCCTTCACTAGCCTCCCATTGGGTCCACGCAACTCAAGTATGGAAGTTACAAAGTCTCTGTGGGAGGAGGCAGGGCTCCTGGAATTAATTACTTAATTAGCACGTAATTACTGGACCCTATTAAAGGCTGCGACCAAAGCAAAACTATCTGTAGACATAGCTTAAGTCCTAAAGGCTATCCGCCCCCCCCCCCCC
>NW_022111366.1:6219985-6230329 GCF_000313985.2 Echinops telfairi
GTACAGGAACTGCACCCACTGGCCCCGGACAAGAATGACCCCCATCTATGTGACTTCACTGAAATGAAATAGCTGGGTGAGCCGGTGCAATCCATCCAAGAACTGGACAACTGCGTAACCAACCTGCGCGAGATGGGCCCCCAATACCGGCTGGCTGAACCTCTCTGATGAGCACACCCTGGGCGACAGGGACGGAGAGAGCTGAGCTGAGTCCTCCCCATGGCAGCACCTGCATGCTGGGTGGACCTGACCCTTTTCTGGAAGTTGTGCCCAAGCATCCACTTGCGTTCTTTCATTTGTACCATTCCTTCAGACAGAGACATTTGATACCCAACAATAACAAACAAAGCAAAATTACTTATCGTGATCGCGGAGCTTTTTGTTGTCTCTAAATGCTGCGTCCCACACCTCCCGCTCCTGTCGGGAACCTTCCGTGTGTGCAGGTGCTACCCGAAGGGGAGAGAGGAAGTGAACTTATTTAGTCCACAATGAGGTCTTGCTCATTTATCAGGCAACAGACATTGACTGAGTGCCTATCCGGTACCAAGGAGCCCTGGTGGCATAGTGGGCCACGTGTTGAGTTGCTAACAGGTCAGCAGTTCGAACCCCCCAGCTTCCTCAGAGGGAAAGCGCTGGGGCTTTCTACTCCTGTACAGAGTCACCGTCTCTGAGCCCCATGGGGAATGGACGTGATAGCAGCGAGTTGGGGTTTGGGAGACTCTGGTCCGGACACTTGGGGAGTAAGAACGAATGGAACACACAGAGTCTGCCTCCCCGGGGCTTACACGCTAGTGGGAAAGGAACCGCATGAAAGAAGATACACACGAGGGAAACACACTGGGGAGAGGATGGGAGAGGCCTGGAACAAGCAAGGAAGCCCTCGCTGAAGGGACTGCCTGCAGAGCTGAGGATGTGAACAGAGTGAGGACAGTCCCACGTGGCCACGGGCTGACCGCAGGCCTGAAGGACTCTCAGGGTGGGAAGGAAGCCCCATTCAGTGTTGCCATCCGGTTGATACCGACTCAGAGCAACCCAATGAGAAACAAACAAGCAAACTAACCCACCCCGCGGCTGTGGGCGGATTCCAATTGACAGAAGCCCGGTAGGGTTGCCCCCTTTGGGGTTCCAACACTGGAAGTCTTTACGGAAACAGACAGATTCATCTTTCTGTCTTGGAACCGCTGGTGGGTTGGAACTACTGACGAGTAACCACCGGGGTGCTTTTCCAGCCCAAGGGGCCGTTTATTGGACTTGTGTGGTGTTTCAAAACATTCCGCTTCATCTGAATGCTCTCCAATAGGCTTCTCCTTCTAGTTCACCATAGCGCCTACTCCTCCCTGTTGTTCGCACTTATTCATTTACCTGGCCCTGTACCTCACAGATGTGTGCTGTGTCCTGGTATGTCCTGGAAGCATATTGGACAGATGGACAGGGCAACGGACAGTCCAGCACCCACCTAAGTGGAGGGGCTTGGGGCAAACGCTCCCCCTCCAGTTTGTGGTTCCTGTGATACCATAGTCCACCACACCAGGGCCTTGCCTGTGAGGGGTCGGGTTTATTTTTCCCACCAACAAAGTGAAATGAGAACTCTGAGTCCTTGAACTGAGGATGTTCCATATCCTTCAGCTCTTAGTGTGTGGACTGAGAGTCATCCCCTAACAACAACATCTATCGAGCCACACCTGTGTTCCACCCACCGTCAGTCCTTCAACCCTAGTAGTGCTGTGGGCTAGGTGTTGGGATGTGAACCACAAGACCGATGGTTCACACCCAGGAACTGCGCTGTGGGAGAACGATGAGACAGTCGTCTCTGTAAAGCCTCTATGGGGTCCATAGGAGTTGGAACGCCCTCAATGGCAGTGGGTTGGGCTTGGGACTTTATCAATGCTCCAGGGAGCTTTTAACCCTAACCAGTTGCCACAGACTTGGCCCCAACTCATGGAACTGCCTCAGTGGTACAGGCTTTCAGGGGCTGCCTCGGCATGGGGTAGATTCCCAGGGCTTCTTCCAAAGGTAGACTGGCCCGGGCTGCTGCTTTCTGAACTTGAGACATTCACCTTCAGCAAGCAGTCAGGCGTGCTGTTTGCATCACACTGGCACTCCCAGGTTAGATCTGAGAGACTAGCTAGCTGTTGACCCCAAACCAGACCCATGGCCTTCGAGTCAATTCCAGCTCACAGCAGCCCGGCAGAAAGAGCACAACTACCCTGGGAGCTTTTCACGCTGCAAATCTTTCCCTGAGCAGAGAGCCTCAACTCTCTTTTACAGACGGACTGGTAGATTTGGACTGCTGATCTTGCAGTGAACAGCTGAACACCGAACCCACTCTGCCGCCGGGGCCCTTTCAGCTAGCCATTCATTGCCCATTATTCTTCCCCATTTCCCAGATGGCAAAATTGAATCTCAGAAACATGAAGTGACTTTGCCAAGGAAGCACGGTGGATTGATGGGGCTGGTACCCAGGCCCCTGTCTGCTGCTCCAGTGCACACGCTCATCCCGGGACCTTTGTTGCTTGCTATGGAGATAGGGATGGATCCCTCACCCTGTGACTGCAAAGGTTATGCAGGAGATAGACATCGTCCAAGTCTAAATAGATCCCAGAATGGACCTGCCATTTGGGCAAACTCTTTTTGAGCCTCAGAACAGTTCTATGAATTGCATTCTGTGAGCACATTTTTCAAATAAGGAAATAGCGTGGCATAATATAATCCTCTGAGTCTCCCAACACTCACCTCTGGGTTCCCTGGAGGGCTGAATCCCGGAATCACCGCATGGTGGCATAATCAGAGAGTAAGGGTCACCTGCAAGCCAGGCAACCTCTCACCAACTCACGATGCCGGGGTTCCTTTATATAGCTCCAGCTGTCTCTTCTCTACTATGGCTGCAGACGATGCCATGGCCTGCTCCACTCTCTCCCGCATTCCCTGCCAGGAGGGCGTGGGCTTGGTCTCTAGGTTTTATTTGCTTCCCACCACACACGATGACCCTTTATACGTCCTTGTGCACATAGCCACACACAGATATTTTTATTTCTATAAGGCTCATTCTCAGGAGTGGACCTGTTAAGAGAAAAAGAATGGATTCATCAGGTTCCCTGTCTCCCGGTCCATTCTCTCAGTGAAAACACTGGTCGATGCTCCCGGTGCCCTGGAGGCTGAGGCCAGGAGGGGGCTCAG
This sequence comes from Echinops telfairi, assembly GCF_000313985.2. Taxonomy (NCBI): domain Eukaryota; kingdom Metazoa; phylum Chordata; class Mammalia; order Afrosoricida; family Tenrecidae; genus Echinops; species Echinops telfairi. Next base: position 6,223,163 of record NW_022111366.1, read on the forward strand.
ACCTTCCAGAATGCCCTCAATGCCTTCTGACCCCAGCTCCTGCCTGTGGCTGTGAATGGTGCCTATTGTGAGGTGGTTGCCCCTCTCACCCCCACCCCCGCACTTGTTTCCTGCAACTGGACTTGTGTAAATGTCATGCAAACAGATGAATTATTGTTTCTGCAATATCCAAGTTGACAGTTTGGGCAAGATTTCATGAAAGGGAGATGCTCAAGTCAGATTGCTGTGGAAGTGGGGGTAAGGAAGCCGTTGAAAGAGACAAGGCAAAGACGTATGGCATCTAAAATGATCCTGCTGGGGAGGGAGGGGAAAAGAGGAGCTGAGACCCAGGGCTCAAGTGGAAAGACAATGTGTTGGAAAAGTTGATGGCAACATAGGTTCAAGGGTCCTTAATACAACTGGATGCTGGGTTTGCTATTTGTGTGAAGACTGACCATCTTGAAGGTCACAGAAGCAATTCTACTCTGCTCTGTAGGGCCACTGTGAGTTAAGGGCCACTTGATATCAGTGAGAATGGCTTTCTTTCTCTTTTTAGGATGCCATTGGGAATCAGAAAGAAATAGATTTTTATTCGTGTTGTGGAACTTCTATACTCTTCTTTTTCTCATATTTAAAAGATTCGAGAGGATTGCGATGGATGAATGGAAACAGAATGGTCAAGAACTGTTGAGTGTAAAACTGATATCTGCTTTGTTAGCCTTCCCTTCTTTTACAATGAAAGGTTAAAAGGCAAGCTCCCTTGCCCCCCCCAAAATAATAGTCCTGATTGCAAGGAACCCTGGGGGAAGAATCAGAGAACCTTACAGGAAGTGGGCCAGAAAAGCAAACACAAAACCCAACCGCAGCAAATCCCTAACTTCATGACCACGTCATTCAAGGTTCATTATGAAGTACTAAACCAACCCCATTAATCACCGACTGGACTCCTCTGCAGGGGGTTCTTTACAACTAAGCATTGGATGGTGCCCTATACAAACACCCATCCTCACTATTGAGCAGTGCCCTCGACTTGGGTGGGTCTTGGTGTTTGACGGTCTGTCAGAAAATTTCTGTTACTGACTTCTGTATGCAAGGCCCCTAATAAAGCACTGTCTGATAGAAAGAAACATATTTGTAAGAGCTTCCCACTAAAATTATTTTTAAAAGAAAGAAAGAAAATGGTCCTGCCCTTCAGTCTACAGACTCTGAAGTGAGAATCTGCAGAGGGTGGACGGAGGGGGTGAGATTGTACAAGAGACAGAGTTGAGCAGGGGGCTCATTTTCTTCTCTTTTTTTGGGTGGAGGTGCTCATTTTCTGAAGGGGTTATTTATATTTTTCTTATAAGGTGTTATAGTTTTTTATAGATGTTTGAAATGATCCATTGATCCATTTATATGATATATCATTGCTAAATATTTTTGTCCCAGTCTGTGGATCCTCACCTTAATAAGAAAAACATAAACAACTTGCAATCATTTTTTTTTTTACCAACATGGCACCTGTAAGAAGATATGGGTGGAGTTTAGCCTATCAATCAGGTCTCAGCTTGATGAGCTCCTTTGGAGGTGGGACTGAAATAAGTAGCTCTCTGGAGGCGGCTGGCCCTTCTCTCTCTCCCTAGTCGTTGGACCAGCATGCTGCCTGATCTAGCTGTCCTGCTTCTATACATGTGCTGTGCTCCCCGGGCGCCGCCTCACCGTGCCTCCTACTCCAGGCCGGGGCACCGCCCACCTTGTGGGGGCTGCTGCCTGTGGGCCAATTCACTTGTCTTGCCACCACTCTAGACGCCGAACCTCCTGGCCACTTCATGTCGCTACATCATGAGGTTCCGCTGTGATCTGCTTCGCTGCCCTGTGCTACGGAAGCCCCTGCTACACGTCGCCACTGCATCTTACCATGTGAGTTGGAAGCACCTTCAGTATATTAACTGTCCCACGAAAGTGAATTGGACTGAGCTCTCTGCACTGCTGTGTGGACGACTATGCTGTTATATTCCTCTGTGTGTGTGTGTGTGTGTGTGTGTGTGTGTAATCTTAAGTGTACTGGGTTTGATTCTCTAGAGAACCCTGCTTAACTCACAACCCAATAAAAAATGGGCGCAAGGCATGAGTGGATAGTTTACTAAAGATGAGACCCAAGCGGCCAATTATCATATGAAGAAGTCATATGATTGATAAGCCTTGGTTAGTAATAAACCGCTCTCTCTCTCCTGCCCTCTTGTCTCCCACGCACACGTGGACCACCAAGCAGGGCTAAGTATTTACAACCTTTTGTTCTGCGGCTCCTGTAGGGTTGCCATTGGTTTCCACCGCTATTCCACCCATGCGGCTTTTGCCTTTCCAGTGACAAAATGGTACACTCTCTTAAATACAAAAGCCATCGTAAACGCCTCTGAGATGGATATTCTCAACGTGCCCCTGGCAGAAATGACTGCAGCGCTGAGGGAGGAGATTCTGCAGACATGCACTTGCTTCCATTCCCTAGTGAAAATCCTGGAGGAAGCAGTCCTTGATGAGGCCAAGCCAGGAAACTGAGCCGGCACCAGGGTTACGCACAAGCTTCAGGCTTCCGTGTGATCGTCCACACTAGTGCTGCTTGGTCTTTCTCAGGAGTGGTTGACTGCAAGCATGGGGGTGGGGCACGCAGGTTGTTATTTGCCTCTAAGCTGATTTTCCAAATGATTTGTGAAGCAGTTTATAGATGGTGAGAAACTAAGGAGCCTTTTACTAGGGTTTCACAGCTATTTGCCGTAACATATTTTAGCTTCTCATCAGATTCCTCATATTTATTTCTATAAACATTTCTGACTCCAAATGTAGAGACTAGAACTCAATGTTCCATGTGTGCTATAATCTAGAGATGGATAGTTGGTGTGAAAAGGGAGTTGAATTTATTATTGGCTACTATTATCTCCACATACAGCAATTGTATACTGAATACTGATAAACCATTTTTTCAATGTAAAAGCAAGTACACATATACTCTACAGGTAATAATCAATGATTGGCTAATAAAACAATTTATGTCTTTAAAAAAGTCATATGATTAAAACAACCATGAGATACCACCTCACACTGATGCTCTTAGTAAATATTTTTACAAAACACAAAATCATAAATGCTGGAGAGGATGTGGAGATGGAGAGATTGGAAGCTCACACATTGCAGAATTGTATGGCCACTATGGAAAACAGGATGGTGGGTCCTTAAAGAAATGCAAATACAAATACCTTGGGATCCTGCATTCTCTCTACTGGGTATCTACCCTAAGGAAACAAAGAGTCCAAGAAATAAGAAAATGTTCTATAGTTGAATGGGGGTGATAATTGTACAAGTCTTCTTGATGTGATTGAATTGTTGAATTCCATGACATGTGGATGAAGTGCTAATAAAACTGTCTTAAAAAAGAAATAAAGAACCAAACAGGAGCAGATATGTGAACATTGGGTTTATCACAGTAATTTATGTAGTAGCAAAAAGACGGAAGCAACTAAAAGCTCAGTCTGTACAGGAATGGATAAATAAGCTCTGATACACACACACATTGGAATAATCCATATCCTTAAAAGACCATGATGAGTTTGTCAAGCCGCTCACGGCGTGGTCAAACATGGGGGCAGTATGCTCAGCAAAGTTAGTCGGTCTCATACAGGTAAGTGAGGAGAAAAAATAAACGAAGGAGAAAAAAAATGGCTTTCACACCAAAGGAGAAGACTTTGAAGACTATGACAAGCCCAGGGGTGGGGGAAGGAGAGTGGAGAAGGACAAGATGGGGAGGGGCTGGGAAAGGAGGGGGAGAGTGGGTGGGAAGGAAAAAAAAAGGAAGAAACCTGTGAGGTGGGGGTGGGGGAGCTGATGCTTACTGAGATACTGACACTATTCTGAGGTGGATGAGCTGTATGACTGCGTATGGTATGGTTTGTATTGTATTTTGCATGTATTGTTGTATTCCACGAATAAAAGGGAAATGATAAACAAATAAATTTAGAATTAAAATAAATACATAAATTTAGAATTTAAAATGTATATATTTTCAAAGAGAAGGGGCACAGCTTTAAGAAATCTCCAGTTTTCTTACCTGTCAATGCAAACACTGGTCTGACGGGTACAAAAGGGAGAAAAGTCAGACCTCGTAGTTAAACCCCAGACTGTTAGGGCCATCGAGAAAGGAACAGGGACAAACCTGAAACCTTGGCACAGGGAATACATAGGCTAACCAAAATAGGGACACACACACACACACACACACACACACACACACACACCACACACAAGAAGCTGAAATTGAAAAGTGGGGTATACTAAGGATAAACACCTGTGTGCATTGAAGGACTTCACTAAGAGAGTAAGTAGTAGGAGAACCCACAGACTGGGAGAAGATCTTAGCAATGACACATCAGACAAAGGGCTTATTACTAAAATAAGAGTTTGCAACAAGAAAAAAGCAGAGAGCCCTCTGAGGAGGTGGACAAAGGAACTGAACAGAAGTTTCACCAGGGAGGAAACGCAAATGGCCAACAAACATATCAGAACATGTTCACAATCAGAGAAATGCAAATTAAAGCAACTATGTAATAGCACCTAACTTCCCTGATGATAGCCCAGTTCAAAACATCAGAGAGCAACAAATGTTGGAGGGGATGTGGCAAGATAGGAACTCTGCTCCATTGCTGGTGGTCTTGTAGATAAGTACAGCCACTGTGGAAAGTGATCTGGTGATATCTAAATTAAATGGAAACCGAGTTACCTTACAACCCAGCAACCCCCCTATTTGTCATTCACCCAGAGGAAGTAAGAAATAAACCACGACCAGTCATCTGCACACCAATGTTTATTATGGTGCAATTGACAATCACAAAGATCTGGAAACAACCTAAATTATCATCAATAGATGAGTGGATTTGAAAATTCTGGCACATACCCACAATGGAGTACTACGCATCCCTAAAAACAGTGATGAACCCATGAAGCACATTGTCCCTTGGGAAGAATTGGAGGAAATTATGCTAAGCAAAGTGAGCCACACACAAAAGGACAAGTACAAGATGAGTCCACTGAGATAGGTCCAATCAACACAGCGGGAACAGAAGAAAAACTATTTAATACATAATTTATGGGTTGAGGGACAGACACACAGGCAGAGGACAGGCCAAGCCCAATGATGCATACAGCATACCAACATAAAGAAGGGGGAAAGAAGGGTGGCGGGGGGCAGAGGGTGGGGGCGGGTAGGGGATGAGAAAAATTAAAAGACAGGGAGAGGCGAAGGCATTGGGGGGAACAGGGCACTAATCCACCATGGGGAGGGTACTGTTTATGTCATCACAGGAAGGGAGAGAGGGACCAGACCTCAACCTGGTGCGCCAAGCCTTAAGGGAAACTTACCTGCATGAAGCAGTGAACTAACAGAGAGCTCTGCAGGGGCGGGCTGGTCCCTATCCCAGCTTCATGGATCGCCCCCCCCCTCCCAAGAAGAATGCACTATAGGGGACAGCACTGAAGATACAGTCCAGGGAGAATGACAGGTCTGCCCAGACCACACAGGAGCAAACTAAGAGAGAAAGAACAAAGAGACTGAGTGGACAGCATCCTGGTCCACGAAGCTTCAAGGATGACATTCCTACTCAGAGTAGCAATGCACAGAGAGGACCGTAAGGTTGGCCCCACCACAAGGCACAATGTCCCCTTACTGACCCAAAGTGCTCCGGCGAGCAGCACTGGAGACACAGTGCGGAAATTGTGCTCAGTCTGACCCTCCACCCCATAACACAAAGGGACAACAGAGCAACAAGGGGAGCAAAACAATAAAGTCCCTGAGGAATTCTGAAAATAGACTTCAGACTTGGCGGGGAGGGGGGGCATGGGCAGGGCTTGGCACTGCATCTGACCCGATCAGAAAACATAATGATCAACAGACAGACCTGGAACTATTCACAGGCTTTTTTCTCATGTTTATCTAGATAAGATAAGAAGGATAAACAATCCCAAAGAGAAACAAATGGTTGGAGCAGGGTGTGGGGGGACAAGGGAGAGGAGGAGGTGGGGGGAAAGGAGGAGGGAGTAAAAAAAAATAACACCCCAGGGACAAGGTAACAACAAGATACCTAAAATCAATGGCAAGTAGGGCGTAGAATGCCTGGTGGTGTTCGGTCAAGTGCAGTGTAGCTGAGAGGAAGTACAGAGAGCTGAATGAAGGTCGAACATGATAGAGGGACAGGGGGAAAGTAAAAGGAAATAGAGACAAGAACTAGGAGGCAAAAGACATTTATAGAGGTATAAACATAGGCATGTGCATATGTAAATACATTAATATGTAACAATAGGGATACAGGTCTATGTACATATATTTATAGGTTAACTATTAAGGTAGCAGATTGACCCCTCTCATTTGGGCCTCACACAAGGGGTGGATGGGATCAGGTATCAGGCTTCAGAAGACCCAAAACAAAGAACTATTTTGATGCAAATGAGAGGGGTCAGAATACAGACCCAAAGCCCATGTGTAGACAATTGGGCATCCCCTTATAAAAGGGTCACAAGGAATTGACGAGCCAGTCAGGGTGCAGTATAGCACCAATGAAACGTACAGCTTTTCCCTAGTTCTTTAATGCTCTCCCCCCCCTCCCATCATGACCCCTATTCTACCTTAAAAATCTGGCTAGACCAGAGCATGCACACTGGTACAGATAAGAGCTCTCGACACACAGAATCCAGGACAAATAAGCCCCTCAGGACCAACAATCAGAGTATCGATGCCATATTACCATGCGGGTAGGGGAGGGAAGAAAGGGGGAACTGATCACAATGATCAATGTGCAATACCCATCCCCAGGGGGACGAACAACAGAAATGTGGGTGTGGGTACCTAGGGAAACATCCACAAAAACTCATGTATGAGAGAGTTTTATATAAAGGTTAAGTGTGCATCAAGATAACATCCCAAACCAGTGCTTCCCAAGCCCAAGTCCAACATTAACCCATATGTCCAACACCAATCCACAAAGTTCTCCTCCATCTCACAAAGCAGACGCAATGATGCCGACTGCAGGCAGAAAGCCGAGTCAGTGAATGTAAGCATCTCAGCACTGGCAAGGGTCTCCACACGGCTGCTCCAGCAGCTAGGGCTGAATTGGGGTAGGGCCATGCGGCTTCTCCTCAGGATGTCTTGCAGGAAGTGAGCCTTGCCAG
>NW_022111366.1:6231102-6232304 GCF_000313985.2 Echinops telfairi
ATTCATTGACACAATTTTCCTTACCAATGTGGCTTTCCGTTTCCTTAAATGTCTTCATGATAATCCCTGTGATTGCCCTGTGTTTTTTCAGAAAAATCTATCAAGATTATTCCTTTGGAATGCCCCCCCATGCCCCCAAAAGTCACTATCGTCTTCTGGGCTCTCCTGTCTCCCTTGAACTGAACTGGCCCAGCAGTGCCCCCTGGGAGACTCTGTTTTGAGTGGACTTCTTTGCGGAAGAGCTAATGAGGCCAGGCAAATGCATGCTGAGAGAACCTGCCGGCAGCCACTCATAGGTCTCAGAGAGATGTCTGAACACGTTTTGTTTGGAATAAACTCGTGACTATATGGACTATAACCACAATAACAAGAGTTCTTTTGACTTACCCTAGTATATTTTGCCTTTTCATTTTAATAGGTGTTTCCAGATTGCCATGTAAAATGGCCACCACATCCATGAGCAATGATTAAGGTAACCTTTTCTCGGCATCCCTGCCAGCTACGGGTATTATAAATCTATTTTAATTTTGAAGCGAGATCTCAATGCTACTTTATATTTAGATTTTCCTGACTCCTTGAGTCTGAACACTTTTGCATGCTTTCTTACCGTCTGGACCTGTTCTGTGCATTGTCTCTCTGCAGCATCTGTTGCTCGTTTTTCTTCTTTCTTGTTTCAAGATAATTGATTGCTTGAGTCAATGTTTACATTTAACCCATCAGCTTCCGTTTTCTATTCTGTGGGGTAAAATGTTGACATAACTCAAGCTCTCCACTATGGAGTTGATTCAGATGCATAGCAACCCTGTGGGTTTCAGAGAGGGAAGTTATTTATTTGTTTTTTAAATTTTATGTCTGTTATTTGCTGCTGATTTCTCTTCTCTTTTGATTGAATCTTTTCATTTTTATCATTTTATTGGGGCCTCTTACAGCTCTTATCACAATTCATACATCTATCCATTATGTCAAACACATTTGTACATATGCTGCCATCATCATTTTCAAAACATTTTCTTTCTACCTGAGCCCTTAGTATCATCTCATTTTCCCCCTTCCCTCAGGAATCTTTGATAGTTTATCATTTTTTTTCAAGCCCCACACCAACTGCTTTCTCCTTTCACCCACGTTTCTGTTGTCTGTCCCCCTGGAGGGGGTTTTATGTAGATCACTGTGATTGCTTTCCCCTTGCTCCCCCCACCTTCCCC
>NW_022111366.1:6232640-6234789 GCF_000313985.2 Echinops telfairi
GGCCATTGAGTTGATGCCAATTCATAGCCACCCTATGGGACAGGGTAGAACTGTCCCCTGTGGGTTTCCAAGACTGTAACTCTTTACAGGAGAAGAAAACCCTATCTTTCTCCTATGGAGCAGCTGACTTGCAGCTATCAGCCCAACATATAACCACTATGTCACCAGAGTTCCCTAAATGTTGATGTTGTGGTGTCATAAAACTTTGAAGTGAACAGGAGCAATAAAAGCTGCAAAAGGCTCTGAGAAAACTAGCTCAGAAGAAGAGTTCAGAAAACCAAGGTCAAAGGAGAATGAAGCAAGAAATGAGTGTTTAAGAAAATAGACATGGAAGAGGAGGGGCAAAATGGCAACCAGGTAGGTAGCTCACATCCAGAGCTCCTTGAAGATCTGTGAGTGGGGAGATTTGGGGGCAGAGTAGGGGTGTTGAGGCTGTCGGTCGATCCCTGAGACAGCCCAGAGCACTTCTCTGAACCAGAAGCTGACTTCAATCCCATTGCCTGCACTCCATGTGGATTCTGATGTTTCAGGCCCACCAGCTGTCTCTATTGTGGTGCTCTGGGTGACTGGCACCACAGACAAGCCAGGTGTATGGCAGAGGTTTCCGCCCTGCCTCTGCGCTCCATGCAGACCTGCCAGCAAGCCTCCCGCCCCCAGAGGTTCCCATCCTTCCGTGATTCTCCAGGCCTGCCAGGTCCAGCACAAGTCTGGCAGAAGCTTGTGCAGCTGTGGCTTAGGGACCCAAGCCTGCAAGACTCTCCCACTGCATGCTCCCTTCTCTCTTCTCCCTCCACAATCCCCCCATCTCTGTGCTCCGAGCAGTGGATCTGCCACTAACAGATATAGTGGGCCCTCCTTCCCACCTGCTTACCTGTTGGAAGTGCCCCTAGACAGAACAGATCACCCTATCCCCAACCCATCCATGAACTACTCTCCCTTACACTTGGGCCAACACTTTCCTTCAGACTGCACCCTGCACAGCAGCAAACTGCCCCTGAGGAGGCCTTAGGGAGGCTGGAACACAAAGCATAGGCCAAGGTGAGAGGGAAACACCAGCAGGACAAGGTGAAACACAACACCTCCAAGCAGTTAGCTATAAGGAGCTGGAAAAAACACCAACACCAACCTCCCAAGAAAGAAATCTTCAGACTGATACTTCGAGTCATACAGGATATGAGGGAAGCATTACAGAAAAATAATGAAATGATAGAGGAGATAAAGGCCAAAGGGCAATACGAAAGGTAAGGGGGTGAGATAACAAAAGCTAGTAGCAAACTCAGACTTCGCCTAGTGAATGGAGAAGGCAGAGAACTACGTCAGTGACCTAGAGGACTCCCAAGCAGAAATTAATAAACGTGAGAAAAAGTCTAACAAGTCCATCAGAGAAGGTGAAGAAAACCTCAGAGCTATGTCTGATGCTATAATAAGGAAAACATCTGAATAATTGGATTAACGGAGGAAAACACATCAAGGAAATCCACATCAAAAATAGTGATGGAATTCTTGGAGGAAAGCTTCCTTAGCTTAATGAATGAAACCCAGGAGGCCAAAAGAAAACCAGCTAGACTGAATCCAAAGAAGTCACCAAGACATATAGTTGTTAAATTATCCAACTTCGAGGAAACGGGGAAAATAATGAGAGCAGCAGGGGAAAATAATCAGTCAAATATGACGGCAAGTAGATAAGAATATGCTTAGATCTATGAAGAAGAGGAGAGAGTGGAGCAACATATTCCGAAAATTGCAGGAAAATAATGCAAACCCAAGAATACTCTATCCAGCCAAACTATCTATCAAGGTTGATGAAGAAGTGAGAATCTTCCCAGACAAGGAAAAACTCAAAGAATACGCTAAAAGAAACCCAGCACTACAAAAGATTCATGCCAACCCAGTATTGGCAGAAGAACAACACTCACCAAGCACAAATAAGAGTTAACCACACAGAACATCTCCACTCAGAGATTATCAAAGGAAAAACAGCCCCCAAGATAACATTGGCTCAATGATGGAAAGAAGGCAAGAATGAACCACAAACACACAATTGCCCAACCCACGGAAAAGAAATGGAGGTATGAAAACACCCAACACAAGAGGGATAAAATGACATTACAAAGTCCACACATAGACGTAATAACCCTGAATATCAATG
>NW_022111366.1:6241139-6242302 GCF_000313985.2 Echinops telfairi
AAAACTGATCTTCGATATAGGCCCCAAAAATATTAGGTGGGAAGCGGATGCCCTCTTCAATAATTGGTACTGGAAAAAATAGATATATACTGCAGTAAAATTAAACAAGACCCTTATCTCACTCCATGCTCAAGAATAAACTCAAAGTGGATCACAGACCTAGAGTTAAAATCCCAAAGTATTAGGACTATCAAAGAGGAAATTGGAACAATTCTGAGAACTTTGACTCAGGGAATAATACATAGGCTATCAGAAATAGGAAAGGACATGAAAACAGAGGAGGCACAAATTGACAAGTGCAATATACTAAAGATAAAACACTTGTGAACATTTAAAGAATTTTCCAAGAGAGTAGTACTAAGAGAGTCCATGGACTGGGACAACATCTTTAGCAATGACACTCAAGACAAAGGCCTTGTTACTAAAATCTACAATACTGTGCTAACTTACAAGAAAAAAACCAATTGTTCACTGAGGAGGTGGGCAAAGGACCTGAACATAAGTTTCACAGAGTCTGAAATCCAAATGGCCAATAAACATATGAGAAAACGTTCCCAATCATTATCCATAAGAGAAATGCAAATTAAAACAACTATGAGAGACCACCTAACACCCTCAAATATAGCCCAATCCAAAAAATCAGAAAGTAGCAAGTGTTGGAGGGGCTGTGGAGAGACAGGAACTCTCATCCACCGTGGACCTGTAGGTATGTACAGCCATAACGGAAATCGACTTGGCAATATCTAAAACAGATGGAAATTGAGTTGCCATACAACCCAGCAATCCCCCTACTGGGCATATACCCATAAGAGACAAGAAACAAACCATGACCAGACATCTGTGCTCAAATGTTCATCACGGCGCAGTTCACAATTGCAAGGAGTTGGAAACAACCCAAATTTCCATCAACAGATGAATGGATTAAAAAACTGTGATACATACATGCAACGGAGTACTGCACATCCTTAAAAAACAGTGATGAACGCATGAAGCACATGGCCGCATGGGAAGAACTGGAGGAAATTATGCTAAGCAAAGTAAGCCAAGAACAAAAGGACAAATACAACATGAGTCCACTGAGGTCAGCTTAACAATGCAAAAAGGTCATAGGGTAAACTACTGTGTACAAACATCCCTGGGGTGAGGTTCGGGTAATATGGCAG
>NW_022111366.1:6244443-6245401 GCF_000313985.2 Echinops telfairi
TATCCTGCGGTGTATGAGTTGGTGTGCAGTGAGAACATGCTGAGAAAGAAGTCATGTGCTCAGCAGCGGTGTGAAACACACACGGACCTGTGACACGCACGGCCGTTCACTGAGCATCGCCTCTCCTGCAGGCACCGGGCGAAGTGCCTGCTGTGTCATTCCCTTCGTTTGGGGGTGAGTTGGACTCTCATTTGGAGCCCTGGTGGTGGTGTGTAGGGGTTACTTGTTGGGCTGCTTCACCAGCAAGGTCAGCAGTCTGAAACCAGGAGAAAGATGAGGGCTTATTTATTTATTTTTTAAACTCTCATCAAAAGTTACAGTCTCAGAACCCCCCAGGGGCAGTCTGCTCTGTTCTGTAGCACGGCTCTGAGTTGGAATTGATGTGGTGGCAGTGGGTTTGGTTTTGTTCTATTCTTCCCATTGCACAGATGGGAAAGCAGTCCACAGAGGTCAAAGCCCTTGGTGAAGGCTGCTTAGCTCATGGAGGGTAGATGTCATATCTGGCCTGCCTGACTCTGAGCCCTTGGCTGGGAAGGGACTCTGGACCCGAGGACCAATGAGTCGGGAGAAGCATGTTGACTGGCATTGGAAGGACTCTGGCTTAGACTAGGGCTTTAGGCCAGACCTGGGGGAGGCTAAAAGGGAAGGGAGGGGCATCAGCCTGTGTTGGCGGTTTCCTGAGGAACAGGGGTGGTCAGGGGAGTCCTTGGGAAACTTCCTGTCAGGCTGTTCAGGACTGAGACAGGCAGGGAGGGTAGAGTTGCCTCAGACACCGTCCCGGAAATCATCTCATACTTGGGTGAAGTGACTCATGCACCTGATGTCACCCTCCACGCTCAGCTGCTCAGCTTCGTGCCGTGAATGCGGTGGCAAGTTTAGGGAAGTGTGCAGTTCAGGAGCTATCACCCTTCCTGGCTGAGCCCCTGGAGAGAGAGTATGAACAGCCTGGCTTTCACTG
>NW_022111366.1:6246716-6248247 GCF_000313985.2 Echinops telfairi
GCCACATTGAAAACTGGGGTGGCCATGACTCTGGGGTGGGGAGCACGGTGGAAGGCCCTGGATAAAGTGGGAGGAGAAAACAGTGTGAAACAAAATCCAGAATCACAGGAAATGAGCAGGCTCACTGGTTGGATACAGACGGAGAGAAATCCCTAATTTCTTAGTCACCCTTCGGGACTGGCAGTGAGTTCACCCCCAGGCACATGGCAGGCAGGTCTGTAAGGGGCACGTTAACCCTCGGCAGGTCCACGCACCTTAGACTAACTGCCCTCAAAGGGCAGCCGCTACCTGAGGACCTCGGTCAGAGAGTTGGGCACGAAGGGGGCGGGGAGACCGGAGACACAGGGGCGGGGAGTGGGATCAGTGGTTCTGGGGGGTTGCCGTCAACAGGAAGAAAGAGTATGTGTGTGACTTGTTGGATGAAAACTGATGATTTGCCCTGTAAACCATTTCCCCAACTCACAGTCAAAACATAGCCATAGAGAGTGAGAGACAGCAGGGAAGAAGGAAGGGAGGAGACAAAGGAGCCGGCGGCATCTCCGCCTTGCCCGTGGACCTGTCTGTCCGGCTTGTGCACGAGGCCCCACGTTTCTCTCTCAGATGGAGGGCGTCTGCTGGCTCAGAGTAATGTTCCATAGAAGAAATGGGGGAACTAGAGCCTTTTACCAGAAGCCCGGGCATAAAAAATGACCAGGCTTACTAGCTGGACCTCTTCCTGGGGGTACCCAGGGAATGAAGACGGGGCATTGAACCTGCGTAGCCTTCTAAGCCTGTAGGTGTGGCCGGGCCCTGCCCAGACCTCAGCACTTCCCACCAGCCTGACTCAGCCAGTGGTTTCTGCATTCTGTCAGGCCACCGACCCTTCTCCTCACGCCTCGGGCCTGCTCCGAGCCAGCCTCTCCCTCCCCCACCGCTTATTGCATATCCCCTCCTTCTGTCTGCCTTCCCATCCCCCACCGCCCCCAGCGCTTATTGCATATCCCCTCCTTCTGCCTGCCTTTCTTCTCCCGTGCCCTGTCTGTCTTGGATGTTCCACACTTGATCCAAGGTCTTGAGCACTCTGCTCCTATTCAAGGCTGTACCGCCCGGGCGAATACGAGCCCCTTTAGGAGTCAGATGCACTGGATTGAAAAAAACCCATCCGGCCACTGACAAGCTGTGTGGTTCTCAAAAATTCCGTTTGGGGCTTCAGCTTCCTCATCTGTCAAATGGGGAAGATCCGTTTTCTCTGTCCGGTGTCTTGTCAGAAGTAATGAAATCGTGGTTTGCACGTGGGAAGGGCCCAGCACTAGGTAGCGTGCCTTCTTTTAGCACAGAGATGATTCCAGATCTCCCTGCTCCTGCTGAGCTCCTCTCTCATCCCCTCAGCAGTATGTTTGGGTCACTGTGATAGTTATATAATCATTTGTCAATTTGAGGATTAAGAATGTAGGGGTGGAGTCTAGCCTATCCATCAGGTCATAGCCAATGAAGCTTCTGTGTGGGCATGGCCTTCTCCTGAGAATTCTGGGAAATCCAGTATTTCCTCCTC
>NW_022111366.1:6249984-6251252 GCF_000313985.2 Echinops telfairi
TTAACTGGAGAATAGAAACCCCTCCCCCTTCCTTCCTTCCTTCCCTCCCACTCCATCCCATCCCCTTTCTTTCAGCAAGTATGGATTAAGGCCAACGTGAGCAGGCCAGAGAAAACTTCTCCCTGGACGTGCCTCGTGAATCCAAGAAAACAGAACTGCCCTCCCTGCCCTGGACTTGACTCAGACCGCAGAGGCCCTCTAAGACAGGGCAGAGCTGGCCCTGGGCGTTCCCAGCCGGCAACGCCTTACAGGAGTAGAAAGCCTCGTCCTGCTGCCGGGAATCCAATCAATAGCTGCAGAATGCCTGCTCCTGAGCGGGCTCCTCTCCAGGGCCAGGGGGCCAGGACAGAACATGTCTTCCAGTGGAAAAGCTAAGAGCCTTGGATGACCAGCGGTGACCTGGGCTGGGCGTGGACCAGCACAGGGCCTGGGAATGATTCAGCATGACGCTGTGGCTGCCGAGGTCTGAAGGACAGAGGCACCCCGGGGGCGGAGAGGGGTGCAAGAGACAGTCAAGCAGAGGACGCGGTTGGTGTAGAGACCCAGGAGTGGGCGGGGACCTTGGGGAATGGCAGAAGGCATGTGGAAACATTGAGTGGGGACAGGGTGGGGGAGCACTGCTGACCAGAGGGGTGGAGGAGGCGGGGCTGAACGACGTACCTGGCTTTGCTAACAACTCGTGTCTTCAGTCTCCTAGGAGCCAAGGAAAGTCCTGGAATAATAGTACAACGCCGGGGAAGGAGACTCCCCCGCACCCCCCACCCCTGTCGTTGTCACCTTATCTCTTGATTGATTTATCAGATGCTGTTGTCTGCCCTTTAGTAAGGACTTAACATAACAGGATGAGGCAAAGGACACACTGGCAGGCCAAGTTAGGAAGGTCAACGTGCTGGTTTAAATTTGCAGTCCAGCGGGGGATCCTGGGCCCGCTATGCAGAGTGCTGGGAATTAGGTGTCTGGATTCAAAGAACGAAGAGGCTGTTCTGAGGAAGCTTGGGGGGGGGGGGGCAGCATTCCAGAATGTCTTCAGCATCCAAGATCCTCTGTCTACTTCAAAACTGCCCTCAGAGGCAGTCACAGCGGCATGCACACGGAGAGAAACGCCTTGTGGTTGTTTGGGGCCTCTGCTGAGCCTGTGGCCACGCCACCTACCCAAGAGGAGCCCATGTCTGGCAACATGCACACAGTGTAGCCTAAGCTACACTGAACGGTGACTCGGCCTTCTAAGGACATTTCCCTTCATTGTGGTCTGACTTGCACAGTCCCAT
>NW_022111366.1:6252572-6253456 GCF_000313985.2 Echinops telfairi
TACATTAAGAAAACATCCCAGCCCAGTCCAGATCAAGTCCATAAGCACGATATTAACCCATATGTCTGATACCAATCCATAAATTCCTCTTTACACTCACGAAACACATGCAATGATGCCGAATGCAGGCAGATCACAGGCCAATGGGTGGAAAGTCCAGTGGATCCAATGGCAGTAGAAGTATCTCACTGCTGGTGTGGGTCTCCACCTGGCTCTTCCAGCTCAGGCTACTAGCCTAGCTCCATGTGTCTCATGAGCTGCAATGTCTCTCAGGAAGTGAACGTGTGTCCCACCTCCAACAAGCTATTTATCTCCTTAGCACCTCCAAATGAGGTCATCAGATTGCGACCTGATTGACAGGAGAAACTCCACCCCTTCACTCTTAATCCTTTCAAACTGACAACAGGTGATGTACCTACCACACCAAACAAATCCCAGAGCAAAGATGGACTGAAGCCAACTAATAGGAGCTCCCCAAAGGGCAAGCTGTTTAGGGAGTCAGCCCTGCCCTGCCAGAAGAACCAGCTCCTAGCACAATCATTACGGGTTTGGTAGGTGCAATTGTACAGCGATAATAAGTAAATATTATAGTAAAGTTATAGAGAGCATGAGAGATGAAAGAGATATCTAGAAATAAATGGAGTCAGACACATTTCATGGTAGCATTGCTCAGCCCCACTTGGTGGTCCACGTGGAGGGAGAGAGAGAGGAAGGAGGACGGGAAAGGGAACAAGGGAGAGAGAATGGGAGAGGAGAGGGGGAAGGGAGGGGAGCGACCAGGGAGAGAGACACTTTAATGCTTCCCAAGCTTGTATCCTATCTGGGGATGTGCAAGCCCCCTAATTACAGGCAAAGCCATACATCACAGGAAGGGGTTGCGCGAT
>NW_022111366.1:6254755-6255999 GCF_000313985.2 Echinops telfairi
AGCCCCATGCACCCCTCCCAGCCCCGGAAGTGGGGCGCCTGGGAGCCTGAGGGTGTTTCCGGAGCTGCTCTTACAGGAAGCAGTACCACCAATGTCCACAGGGGGTCTCTCGCACACAAGTGATGGCACAGTTGACCGTGGGGCTAGGGCGGGCGCCCGCCCTGGAACTAATTATACAAGCATGGTTCAGGACCTGGAGGCAGTGGTTAAGAGTTGGGTTGTGATTCTCATAGTCAGTGGTTTGAAACCACCATTAGCTCCTTGGGAGAAGGACTGGGCTTTTTATTCCTCTAAATGATGTCAGAGGCCGTGGGTTTTAGTTTGGAGTTCAGGCACTGGTGCGAGTATACAGTAGCTGATGATAAGGCATGAATTGTCTGTTAAAAGCTTACAGACAGCAAAGTTAGATTGTAGGAGACAACCAAGCAGCCCATCGAAGTAATCTTTCTTGGGGGCTGAAAACCTTGGAGACGGTCCCCACATGCTGGGGTTTCTGTACTAGGTCAGCCTGGGCACTTTCCGTATCCAGTGTCTGTCTCTGACACTGCTGCCCAGGACCTGCTGCCGCCTGCCTTGATGGGTCACGCAAGGAAGGAAGTCCAATGTTCAGAGATGGCCCTGTTTGGGGAACAGCTTCTACTGTCAAAAACCTTCTCTTAACCACAGACCAAAAGTGTGCCTTGAACTCTTCTGAAACCCAGTCATAGTCTGAGTGGGTTCAACGATTGGGCTGGGCTGCCAATAGCATTGTCAGCCGTTCAAAACCACCAGCTGCTCTGAAGAAAAAAGATGAGGTTGTCTAGTGCCCTAAAGAGCTACAGCCTCAGAAACCCACAGGGGTATTCTACCCTGTCCTGTAGGATCTCTGTGAGTCAGAATCAACTCAATGGCAGTGAGGGCTTTTGGTTTAAATGAAGAATGTCTACCTGGAGCATTGTACTATTTTTTAAAATCATTTTGAGGGAACCGATTACAAGGAACTATATGTGACCTCCTCCCTGGGGGACGGACAACCCAAAAGTGGGTGAAGGGAGACGTCGGACAGGGCAAGATATGACAAACTAATAATTTATAACTTATCAGGGGCTCATGAGGGAGGTGGGAGCTGGGAGGGAGGGGAAAAATGAGGACCTAATGCCAGGGGCTTAAGTGGAGAGGAAATGGTTTGAGAATGATGATGGCAATGAATGTACAAATGTGCTTTACACAATTGATGTGTGTATGGATTGTGATAAGAGTTGTAT
>NW_022111366.1:6256099-6261554 GCF_000313985.2 Echinops telfairi
ATTTATAAATTATCAAGGGTTCATAAGGGAGGGGGAGCGGGGAGGGAGGGGAAAAATGAGGACCTAATGCCGGGGGCTTAAGTGGAGAAGAAATGTTTTGAGAATGCTGAGGGCAATGAATGAACAAATGCGCTTTACACAATGGATGTATGTATGGATTGTGATAAGAGTTGTATGAACCCCTAATAAAATGATTAAAAAAAAAAGCAAAACAAAAAATCATTTTATTGGGGGCTCGTACAACTCTTATCACAATCCATCCATCCATTCATTGTGTCAAGCACATTTGTACATTTGTTGCCATCATCATTCTCAAAGCATTTGCTTTCTACTTCAGCCCTTGGTATCAGCTCCTCACTTTTCCCCCTCTCTCCCTGCCCCCTGAACATTGTACTCTTTTAAGATCTGTCTCAATAAAACAAAACAAAACACAAAAAAAACCTAAGCTCAAAGTTATTGAGTCAATGCCAACTCATAGCCACCCTGTAGGGTGGGGTAGAACTGCCCTTGTGAGTTTCTGAGACTGCAACTCCCCACCGGAGTAGTAAGCCCTGTCTTTCTCCTGCAGACCATGCAAATCAAAGTCCAACTCCTAGCCGCTACACCACCAGGGCTCCTTAACATCCGGCTGTATGGGGTTAACATGACATCAGCCAGTTGAAAAGACCTTCGGGGGTGGTGCATTTACATTACAGGGGAGGAACAACTCATAAAAGGAGCATGAGATGACCCGAAGCTGCAAAGAACGTCATCAATGTGAGTGACTGGGCAGGGACTACTAGGACATGGTGGTGTGTGTGTGTGGGGGTTCCTGACTCTAATCCCACCTCTTCTGTGCCCATGCCCAGGCTTCCCCTGGCTGACCCAAGAAAAGATGCTGTAGGTGAGTGGTGGTGCTGGGTCCCCAGGAAGGCACTGGGGATTCCTCGTGGCATTGTAGCGGCTCTGAGAGGGTGAGGACAGACTGGATGGCCCTCGGGCCCAGCCAGGTTCAGGGCAGCGTGTCGCTGCGTCTTCTGAAGTCCTTCTGCAGCAGCTCCGTGTCTGCCAAAGAAGGGTCCTGGAGGAAAGACCCAGATAAACGTGTGCTTTGACTGCAGAGCAGCGGTTCTCCACCCTCCTGACACCGCCACCCTTTCACACAGGGCCTCACGCGGTGGGGACCCCAACCATAACATTATTCCATGTTGCTACTGTTATGAACTGTCATGTAAATATCTGATATGCAGGAGCATTTTCAGTGTTACAAATTGAACATCATGAAAGCGTAGTGATGAATCACAAAAACAGCATGTAATTATATATTGTGAAAGATTTATTTCTTTTTTTTTATCTCTTTTGTCTTTATTTTTATTATTATTATTTTTAACATTTTATTAGGGGCTCATACAACTGTTATCCCAATCCATACACACACCAATTGTGTAAAGCGCATTTGTACATCGTTTCTCAAAACATTTTCTCTCTATTTAAACCCCCCGACATTAGGTCCTCATTTTTCCCCTCCCTCTCCACTCCCCCCTCCCTCATGAGCCCTTGATAGTTTATAAATGGGTATTTTGTCATATCTTGCCCTGTCCGACGTCTCCTTTCATCCACTTTTCGGTTGTCTGTCCCCCAGGGAGGAGGTCACACACAGTTCCATGTAATCGGTTCCCTCTTTCCTACACATTCTCCCTTTACCCTCCCTGTTTTGCCACTCACACCACTGGTCCTATAGGGCTCATCCATCCTGGATTCCCTGTATTTCCAGTTCCTATCTGTACCAGCTCCTCTGGTCTAGCCAGACTTGCAAGATCGAATTTGAGTCATGGTAATCGGAGCGGGGAGGAAACATTTAGGAACTAGAGGAAAGTTGTATTTCTCATCATTGTTACATCGCACCCTGACTGGCTCATCTCCTCCCCGAGACCCCTCTGAAAGATTTATTTCTAATGACAAATCAATGAACTGTTGTCTTGAAGCATGGTGTAGCAAGGGTAACAGTCTTAATACAACAACAGTAAACGGCATGGCCACATTTTGCAACAGTATGTGTAAAGAGCCAACGTCAGTGTGAAGGTTGAGATAGCTTCTTTCTCACCAGATCAGCATGCCAGCATGTGGGCGGACCCGCCTGGAGATGGATAGAGGAGCCGTGTCTTGGTTCCTGAGACCATTGGAAATATGTGTTTTCCCATGGCGACCCCTGTGAAAGGGTCGTTCAACCCCAAAAGGGGTCTCGACCCACAGGTTGAGAACCGCCGCTGTAGATAATGTGGAAGACACAGGCATGCGTGGAGATGGAAAGGTGCCTAATGGTTGTAAGCTAAAAGGCCAGGCTTAAAACCAGTCTGATTCAGTCAGGGAAATTAAGTCTTTACTGAGCACCTACTATGTGCCAGGCTCTGTTCTCAGCACTGGGGCTACAGCCTCCTACAAGAGAGTCTCTCCTTTCGTGGGGCTTATGTTCTAGCAGGGGAGACACTCAGAACACTCAAGACAGGAGCTTAGAAAAGGATGCAACAGGGTGCCACTTGTGACCGGTGGTCGGGAGAGGGCGAAGCCAGCGCTGTGCGTCTCTGGGTTGGAATGTTTCCGGGCAAAGGAACAGGAAGGAGTCGGGGGCTGGGAGAGGGGCCTGCTAAGTGTGTTCAGGGAACTGAACGAGGCCAGCGTGGCAGGGAGATAGGAGTGAGGGGC
Organism: Echinops telfairi; assembly: GCF_000313985.2. Taxonomy (NCBI): domain Eukaryota; kingdom Metazoa; phylum Chordata; class Mammalia; order Afrosoricida; family Tenrecidae; genus Echinops; species Echinops telfairi. Next base: position 6,258,782 of record NW_022111366.1, read on the forward strand.
AGTGAAGGCAGGATCCTGCGGGGACTTGTAGGCTGTGGTGAGGAGGACCCTGGGTTTTTATTGGATGAGATAGAAATTCTGACCAGCCTTATGTTTGGAAGTGATTACTCTGGATGGACAACGGACAGGCATTGGGGCTGGTGGTTGGCAAGGGTAGCAACTGGGAAACCAATTAGAAGGTGTGGCAGTTACATAATCTCCTGTCAACTTGCAAAGGGGTGGAGTCTAGCCTGTCAATCAGGCCATAGCCAATGAGCCCTCTGTGTGGGCATGGCCTTCTGAGAGACTCTGGGCACTCCTTTCTTCTTCCCTGGAGGCAGGACACACAGACTCTCTCTGCTTGTCTCCCTGCAAAACACTCCTGTTGACAAGCCACATAGAGCTGATGGAGCCAGAGCTCTGGAGCTGGAGGAGCCACGGTGGAGACCCAGGCCAGCGCCGAGGTGCTTTCACCACCACTGGATCCACAAGACTTTCCACCCATTGGCCTATGATCTCCCTGCATTCGGCATCATTGCATGTGCTTTATGAGTCTGAAGAGGAATTGATAGATTGGTATCAGACATATGCACTACTATCGCACGTATGGACTTGATCTGGACTAGGCTGGGATGTTTTCTCAATATTCAATTGCTCTTGAATATAAAACTCTTTCTCATACACATATGAGTGTCCATGAATTTGGTTCTCTAGTCAACCTGGACAAACAGGAGATGACTGCCATCTTCTTAGGGGGCTGGAGAAGCGGCTCTGCCTTGTAGACGAGGAAGCAGAGGTGGGTGGGTCCTCAGGCTGTCCCACGGGCCCCCTCTGTTTCCTCTCAGGGCTCTCTGAGATTCCCCGGGGGAACCCTAGTGCTCTGCAGGGCACAGTTTGGGAACCACTCCAGGCTTCCAAATGCTGTCAGACTGTGAGGCTCAGGCCCGTCTCCATCTGCCCGGCCTCTGAAAATGCCAATGAGGAAACAGCCACGTTTCAGGGTCAGGGGAGGCAAGAGACTTTCCAACATGAACTCGGTTCCTACCTATTGAAGGTGATTGACCCAGGCGATGGAAAAAGATGAGGCGTCTGGTTCCCCTAAAGGGTTACAGTCTCTGAGACCCACAGGGGCGTGCTCCTAAGTCCTCTGGGGTCGCCAGGGGTCGGAACGGACCCGATGGCTGTGTGAGACCCTGGACAGCAGCACAAAGATGAGGCGGGTGGAGTGGCTGCTCCCGGATGTCACAGACTGTCATGGGAGACAGGTGATGGTGTGAATGGCCTGAGCACAAGACCTAATGGGATTTGTGGCCCCTCTTTGTCTCATCTTTCCTTCACACACACCCTGAGCTATCAGGTCCCCTGAGGAACCTGAGACTGTGCAAACCCTCCTCAGCTGGCTCCTCCGAAGACGCTCACTCAGTTAGCCCAGGTGGGGCCTGTAAGGGAACATGGATGCCTTGCTAGGGCCAGGAACGGCGGGGCTCCCCCACCCCCAGTCTAGTCCATGAACTGGGCTGCCCTATGCCTGGATTCACTCCTTCTCGTCTCAGTAAACCTCGCTGGTCCTGGGCTCAACTATTGATCTCGGAATCCATTTGTTGGCCCAAAATTGCTTTGAGAACGCAACGGGGCCAATACAAGAAATACTTTTATAAAACAGCAGCCCTCTCACGGAGGGACAGAGCCCTCTCTGGATGGCATGATGGGGTGAACAGGGGGTGTCCGTAAACCCCACCCAGGACCCGTTTACGCAGGAAATAGGGAGCAAAAGAGGATGAAGAGGAGGAATCTCCTGTGAACGAACGCATGGTGCCTTTCTCTCAATTGCCAGGAAGAAGAAGAAAAAGAAGCGGGCGAGGGTGGGGGGTGATGAAGAGGAGGAGGAAGGGACACCAAGAAAACCAGACCCAGAACCATCCACTGAAAAGGTTCCCGTGAGTCAGACTTCTTTCCTGGAAGCTGTGAACTTTATCCTCCAGCAACCTCCAATCTAATTGTAGGCTCCACGATCTTCCTAATTGTTCTCTCAGTACCAGCCGGCTTTGCATTAACCTTTCAGTCGCTCCCTTAATGTCATTACCTCTAATGCCAGCTGGATCTGATGCGGGCGCGCCCATCCGCCCGACCTGCACCCCCTCTTCTCTGCCCGACCCACCCCCGCCGACCCCACAATTCCTGCTGTTTTCTTTCTGAACGTGCCCTGAAGGAGCCACCACAGTGTGGTGCCCCCCAGCGAGGAGATAACCCCGTTATTGTCTCCATCCTCTCTGGCCAGCCTTGCAGCACCAAGCTAACCCCACAGAGCTCATCAGGCAGGCTATTTGGGTGGTTGCCGTGTTTGGGCCTGTTTTCCCTCTCCTGGGAAGCACTCGGCAAGCGTTGCTCTGAAAGTCCACGAGGGCCGCTCCACTGGACAGTTCGTCTGAGTCCGTCTCAAACAAAGCCCAGTTGGGAGGCCCCCTGGGGTCCCTGCTGCACAGCCTGAGCCTGAAGTCTGGCCTTGCCCTCTAGAGGTGAGTGACAGTGTTCTCTCTCTCTCTCTTTTTAAATCATTTTACTGGGGACTCATACAACTCTTATCACAATCCATACACACATCAATTGTATAAAGCACATTTGTACCTCATCATTCTCAAAACATTTGCTCTCCACCCAAGCCCCTGGCATCAGTCCCTCATTTTCTCCCCTCCTTCCCTGCTACCCACCCATGAACCCTTGATGATTTATAAATTATTATTTTGTCATATCTTACACCCTTCACCCACTTTTCTGTTGTCCATCCCCCAGGGAG
>NW_022111366.1:6261654-6279545 GCF_000313985.2 Echinops telfairi
CCCCACCCTCCCTGGGTGACAGTGTTGAAAAGGATGCTTGGCACCTTGAGTAATTGCTAACAAACCCAGCTAGGGCAGGGGCAGGGTCTTTCGTCCCCTGGGGAAGGCCTTGGGACACTCCTTTTTGTCTTTTGCAGTCCAGATAGAGTTAGAAAGAACCTTAACACCCACTGTCGAAGCCCTCATCTCACGGGCCAGTCAGGGCTTCTCAAGGCCCATGCTGGGCAGGACAAGGGCAACCAGAACTGTCTCTGCTGGGGGGAAGGGGTGAGGGGCAGCAGCTGATGTCTCCCTACCAGGGACCTCTCTGCCCACCCCCATGGGTCAAAGCTCCTGCCTGGGCAGCCCCTGCCCCCCTGGCCAGTGGTAGGCTGAGTGCTGCTCCCTAGTAGAGCTTCGCCCCGTGGCAGATCAGGCCTTGGGAAGAGCCTATTTCATGGAAACAGCCTAAGTGTGGAAAAAGCCACCTCTCCCCCCACTGGGCCCTGGAGCCCACAAGCACTCACCAGAATACACACGCATACACCCTGCCCCCGTGAGCACATGCCCTCATCAGAATTCACACACACACACACACACACACACACACACACACACACACACGCAGAGGCACGCCCACTGTCCCCACACCACAGTCCCCTCCTGCTTTGCCATCCTTCCCAGGCCAGTCCTCATTAGGAGTGGGCAGAGCCCTGGGCTGAGTTAGGGCACAGCTGAACTCGGGGCTCTGCCACCGACTCCGTGTCTGGGCGGTGCACCGACCCCACACTGACCTCCTCCCAGTCCAGCTCTCACGCCGATTCCATTTCACCTCTTTAAAACATTCGTTTTGTCTTAGTTATTGAGGAATCACACAGCAAAACACAACCAACTGACCACATTCTCCCTGGGCCCTGCAGTGCCGCTTACTGCCTTCCTAGAGTGGTGCCACCTCTCTCACCCTGCTTTGCTGAGTCGTTCCCCAGGCTTGGGGATGTAAACTCCCTGCCCTTAATTTTCCTGTCTAATTGGCTGTGTTGCTATCGTCCATTAGCTCCCCCATAGATACTTCTTAAAAGGGCAACATACTCAAAGGAGACTTTTTAAAAAAAAATAAAAACAAAAGCTAAAGTATTGTTTGAGTTTAAGAAAACTTGAGGGATATTTTTGGTTTGAGGTTTAAAGTTGATCTCAGAACTGTTAGTTTGAAAAGGTCAACCAGCCTCCATGGCCCCAGGAAGTCTGGAGTCTGAGAATTTGAAAGGCTACTCTGTATTTTCCCCCCTTTTAATTAGGATTCTCTTATTAATCTTTGAACAAAATGTTCTGTAACAGGAGCTGGGCACCATCCAGTTCTTCTGGTCTCATGGCAAAGGAGGCAGTTGTTGATTGAGACAATTAGCCACATACCTCACATTCTCTTCCTGTGCCTGACTTTCCTTCCCCTGTTGCAATTGCTGCTTGCAAACTTTTAAGACATCAGGCACTGGGCAGCCCACCAGGAGGCGGAACAGGACCAATGGCTACAGTATTGGGTCCATTAGCCAGTGTCCCATGCCAAGGGACATTGAGATATTTTGTCTATGGTACACAGTAGCCTCAGAAATGACTCTTTCCTTTTTCTTTCTTGATTGTCATTGTTGTAGATGTTTGAGGGGGCTTCAAAAATCTATGGGAAATTCCATGATCCTTCCATTCCATCTTCCCATGAGCCTTTTGCAGCCCCCTTGCATCTGCTACCTAAAACTTGCCAATTCAACTTCCCCCAGGTGTACAGCTTCTTGACCGCCTTTACAATAGTCAGCTGTACAACTGCCAGTGTTCCTTACCTCAGTTGGGGTACCACTCTCAGTTCACACCTGCCTTTGGGGAGTGGAGGGGCCCTGGTGGTGCAGTGGTTATGAGTTGGGCTGCTAACAGAAGGTCAGCAGTTCGAACCACCAGCTGTTCCATGGGAGAACGGGGAGACTTCCTACTCTGGTGAAGAGTCACACTCTCAGAAACCCTGCGAGGGTCGCCAGGAGTCAGAATGGATTCGATGTCAATGAGTTTGGCTATGGGCTGAGGGAGGAGGGGAGGGTTCTGGGGACCAGTTGCCCATGTGTAGATCCCCCCTCATGGCTCTATGGGGTTTCCATGGCTGCTCCTTCAGAAATAGATCATCAGGCCTTTCTCTTGAGGTGCCTCTGGGGGGGATAGGGGGGTTCCAATGCCCATCCTTTTGGTTAGCAGCTAAGCACCCTAACTCTTTGCATCTCCCAGGGGCTCCAGGTCTGGAAAAGGAGCCAGGCCACCTAAAGTCGTTTTGCCTCCTTTACTGAGGGATGCAGCACAGCTGTGTGGCTTCCATGCATGCTCCCTGTGGCTACTCCCTGGCCCTGCACACCCAGCAGGATGGGCTCAGCAGGGTGGATGGCGCCCCTCTGGCAAGGAGAGGCCGCAGACCCACACTTCACGTAGGCATGCTTCACCTTGCCCCATGAAGCATCTGGAGCAAGCCCAGCTTCTCTGAGGCCTGGGGCATGGCATTGGCGTGGGCAACCATGCCCAGCGCTGCACATGAAATGCAAAGGAGGGGAGAGTGGGGAGGGAGGGGAAAAATGAGGAGCTGATGCCAGGGGCTTAAGTGGAGAGCAAATGTTTTGAGAATGATGAGGGCAATGAATGTACAAATGTGCTTTACACAATTGATGGATGTATGGATTGTGATGAGTTGTATGAGCCCCTAATAAAACCATTAAAAAATGCAGAGGAACCTCTGGGGGCAAGTCCACCCGAGGAGGTCCACAGACCCAGGAGGAAATGTACCTGCACCACCCCTCCCCCCCAACACCTCAGCTGTGGAGTCCGCCAGGTGATAGGCAATGAACCGAGTCTAAAGAAAAACTTGAAAGGTAAAGATGAATTAACACCCACACGAAGAACAGCACCTCTAACCAACAAGGCACCGTTTTCTCATTTTTCACTGGTCCTTTGAGAGCACTTGAGGCAGCGGGAGCTTCCAAACCTGTTCTTTCAGTAGCTGTCCGTGTTGACATGGTGATCCAGAGCTGCCTGTCACTCAAGACCGATTGAGCTTCCAGAAATAGAACCCAAGCAAGCTCAACCTCATCTCATGTAGATTGGACATGTTCCCAGGAGGGACCAGCCCCTGGAGAAGGACATCATGCTAGATAAAGCTGAGGGGCAGCAACAAGGAGAAAGACCCTCAACACGATGGAGGGACACAGTGGCTTAACAATGGGATCAAACCGAAGAACGGGTGTGAGGATGGTGCAGAACCAGGCAGTGTTTCATCCGTTGTACGTACGGGCGCTGTGAGTTGGTCCCTAACAGCAGCAGCAGCAGCTGGTTTAACTGGCCAAGCTGGGATCTGCATCCTGGAACACTCTGCGAGTCAGGTAAACACACTTATCAAGCAGGTCCACTCTGGATGGAGCCCACCAACTACCCCCGACTTGCCGCCAGGGACCGCGCATATCTTGGGAGCTAGATAAGTTCTCCAGCTAGATCAGCAGAGAAAAACAAAGCAAGCGCTTCCATTCAAACCAAGTGCCAGCCCCCCAAGAGCTGGGAAGGTTTTGAATGCAGGCACGATGTGTGGGCTGATGGACCACAGCTCGAGAAGGTAAACTCTGAAGTTGGCTTTAGAAGCCCAGAGGAGGGAGGAGGAAATCCGGGTAGTGTGCTGTCACACACACACACACACACACACACACACACACACACACACACACCATCATTTACCCAGATCCACCCCCCATGCCACCTCCATGAGTAAGTGAAATGTGCGATACATATCCACACAGTGCAAAACAGACACACATATGATAATGGTGACGTATGTACAAATGTACTTGGTACAATTGATGTATGGATTGTTATAAGAGCTGTAAGAGCCCCCAACAAAATGATTTATACAAAAAGAACAAAGAAAAATATACACACGCAAATACATGTATTGAAAGAGGAACAGAAGAATGAGTGGCCAAGGAAGAGACAGCGACCAGTCTAAGAAAGCACACTCCTGGTGCCTGTCATTCCCCCCAACCCGCCCTTCACTCCCTCCCCGCCTTTCTCTCAGGCCCAGGCTTGCTGCCTGGGGTGGTACAGCCATTTCCATAGCAACCAATTGTTCTGTCACAGATGCACGATTCTGACTCCAGGTGGGCTATAAACAGAAGGAGCATATGAAACCACTCAGTGACAGACGTCTCATTTTCCAGTAAGTGCCTCTGCTAATAAAGAAGCGAAAATGTACAAAGCCGGCGACAAACGGAACGGGGAATGAGCAAATGCTAAATTTTCCACCAGGCATCAGCTGTTTGCTAAAAACAACAATAATAATCTAATAGGCTTGACAGAAGGATGCTGGCAGGGACGGCCTGGAATGGGCTCTGTGGGTCTGCCAGATTAAGGATGGGTGGAGGCGAGGGCGTACGGGGTCAGAGCCGTGAGGTGCAGACCCGATGTCTTACTGCAGCACCTCACTCTTGCACATAGCCCTCCTGCTGTCACCGGAAGGGCGGCGCTGCTGAGGCTGGGTGGGAGCTGTCACTCATCCCTGCAGCACGCACTCAAGGAGGACTCAGTAGTGCTGCTATTGGGTTAGGAGCTTGTGGGCCAGCTTCACCAACCACACCTAGCAGTTAGAAAAACAGGTGTCCAGGATCAAATTCGCTGTAACTGTAAAGGCGTGCTGAGGGGCTGCTTTGGCGGCAGGGGCTCCGAGAATCTGGTCTGGGCCAGGTTTGCCATGATGCATGTCCCTTCCCTGTCTTTGCCCTCCCCTGTCAAACAGGTCTGACTAAGGGCCCCTGGATGAGCTGTCAGCCCCAGGTCCGTCTTCCATGTCCATTTCAGGTCCGTGTGATGTGCTGGATGTTTTTGTAGCTCTTGTGCACACACTGTTCGCTTTGGCAGTTCAAGAACACGCTTGCGGCCACAATTCACAAACATTTCTGAAGCCACGAGCTTGGCATGGGGTCACGGAGACCTCGAGGAGTGCGGCCGGGGCACTTGCTGCGCGTTTGCTGGGTGGTTGACCTAGGGAGAGCTGCCCAAGAGTGGTTCTCCTCCGACACACAAAGGGGCGCCACACACAAAGGGGTGCCGCCAGAAGTGAGCCCTAAGAATGCGTCTGCCTTGACCGGATGGCGACGAGTTAGACCCAGGGTGATATTGAGCAGGTACTTGTCCACAAGAAACTTACCAGTGTGTGTCTGAATGGGCGAAGAAAGGATTCCAGAAAGCCCAACTCACTGCCATAGATATGTCAGTGCTGACTCATATGCCCCCCCTGTGGGCTTCCGACACTGTGGCTGTGGATGGGAGTAGAAAGCCCAGTCTTCATTCCCCGGAGCTGCTGTTGGCTTTGATCTGCGGACCATGCGAATCACAACCCATCGATTAACCACTATGCCACCAGGGCTAAAAGGGGTAGAGAAACCAACAATGCGAGGTAATGCTGCCTCTTGGTTATTTTCCGCGCCATTTAGGTTCTGCTTTTCAGATGTGCAAAGGAAGGCTTTGCCATCAGGAGGGATGTGGCGCGGGAGACTTCAAATGAAGCTCGGTGTGCGCGGCCGTCCTGTCGTTGATGGGAACTGGCGGCTGGGCCTGATCCTGTGCGGAGGAGCACCTTGCTCCCACACTTCATTTCGGGGTGCCTTTGGCAAAGGGCTGCAGTTGTGAGACCTCTGCGAGCTCTCTATTGCCCACCGCAGTGAAACCTAAGAGCGGAGACCAGGGGAGATGCAAAGCCAGGTCAGCCTGAAGCAATGCGGCGTGTTGTGCAAAGCCAAGAGAGCGAATGCAGGCGGATTCAGTAGAAGCAAAGTGGGGCAGCCCATGCTTCCCGAGTGTTCTGAGAGGAGGCGGAAGCTTTTGCTCAGCATCTTCAGTATTAAAGACAGCTGGGGGGGATGAAAGCAGAGCAGACACACAGATGTTTCTAAAACCCCTTCCCCAGGAGCTGAACTACTCCTTTGGACTTAAAGCAGAAGCACCCCAGTCTGAGAGGACTACCATCCCAAGGTCGTGGATTTGGAAGGCGGTGGACTTTGGTTCAAATCTCCTGTTTATTGAGGTTGGCCCATAATTGGCCCTTTAAGATGACAGTGTATTCGCTATTTCCATACTGCCTTGCCTTAGTGAATGAGGGTCATTTAAATTTTTGCTTTGTGTCTTAAGCCTCATTGCTTGCTTGCACTTTTTTTACTTTATTTATTTTATTAATTGGAATTTAATACATATATCATTCCACAGTTCATTCACCGCAAGTAGATTGTACAATTGCTACCACAGTTTCCAGACATTCTTTTTCTACACGGACTCCTTGGCGTGTCTCCCTTTACCCTGTTCCCCCCCCTCCAAATGCTAATTCTACTTGCTGTCCCTATAGGTTCATCAATCCTGGGTTCCAAATACCAAAAAATAGGCAAGTATATAACATAACTTCAAGAGGGTGACCTCCATTGACATAACACCTCCGATGCATTCTAATACAAATGAGCCAAACCAAAACAACAACAACAACAATGCCAACCAAAAGTACAGAAAATTTTGGATACCAGTTCAGGTCCAGACTACATTTAGTCACAAGTTTTAATTGTTCAAGTCTTCATTGCTTTCTTAATCAATGTTTAGTTACTTAAGTTATTAACCTATATAAGTGAACACCCCATGTATTTCAATCTGAAAATATTTCCTATGTATTTTTTCCCTTTTCTAAATAGTACTTTCAAATATATATCATTGGGTAGATTAATGATACTATTATTAGACTCACCCAATGTCTCCTGGAAATTACTTAAATTATTTCTTAACAAACTGATAATGCTGCCTCTACAGTGGACCAGGGCTATGTATGAATTTTAGATGTAGGAAAGCATTTTGAGCTCACACTTAGTTGGAAACCCTACTCCAAGAACAATTAGTTCTTAGGTATGATGGGGCCCTGCTCACTATTTGGCCTCATCAAGTGATCTTTGCAGAGATGGGTGCTGGAGCACAGTGTAATGAAGGAACCAGACGGCGCCCAGCTGTTAGAAAGAAGAGTGTCTGGGCTCTTGAGTTTGTCTTAAGAGAAGCATCCATATACGTCAGCTAAGTCCACCCAGAAGGAGCACACTGACCGGTGTGATCTAAGGATTGTAAAGAATAAGCTTTCAAATCAGAGGAGGAAATTGTATCAAAGCTTAAATTCCGAGTTCCCCATTTGCAGAAGGCTGTGGGTGACAGTGACAGCCATTTGCAGAGTGCCCCTCAGATTAAGCCTCCACTGAAGCCCCTTGAGCCATTGACCAGGGACGTGAATCGTCTTGTCCTCAGATGAGTCATTGCAAAATGGATCATAGGAGATATAGGTAGGTTAACATTTAACATATTATTATTTGTTCTCGCTTTTGACTCACTTTTAATTCATTCTAGTTTCTATTCTGCTTTCGCTTGGATTGAGGTTTTTTGTGGGGGTTTTTTTTTGTTTGTTTGTTTTATTGTAAATGAGGGTTTTGGTATAATTGTCTTCATATGAAATCCAGCATAGATAAATCCACGGAGACAGTAACTATAGTAATAGGTCCTGAGGGTTGTGGCTGGGGAGGTTGAGTGATCATGGGGAGCTAATAATGAGTTCAAGAATGAAGAACATGTTCTACAATGGATTGGGGTGATGATGGCACAGCTCTTTTTTTTCTAATCATTTTATTAGGGGCTCATACAACTCTTATCACAATCCATACATACATCAATTGTGTAAAGCGCATTTGTACATTCGTTGCCTGCATCATTCTCAAAACATTTCCTCTCCACTTAAGCCCCCGGCATTAGGTCCTCATTTTTCCCCTCCTTCCCCGCTCCCCCCTCCCTCATGAGCCCTTGATAATTTATAAATTATTATTTTGTCATATCTTGCCCTGATGGCACAGCTCTTTTAAAGATATTTAGACCATTTGATTGTATGGCACGTGAATTATATGTCAATAAGACTGTTAGAAGAAAAAGAACTGAGTTTAGGAGTTAATAAAGCTGCCTCCATCGAGCATAAAAGAGCACTTAGGGTAATGGAAAGGTTCTATATCTTGAGTTTGGTCATGGTTGTGTGACTAGATAGTTGCCTAAGCTGTACATTTGAAGAGATTGTTTTTTTACCTTTAAATGTTACTTGTTTTGTTGTTATTGCTGGGAATATCCACAGCAAAACATGCACCTATTCTGTTGTTTTAGGGCACAAAGAGACCCCATGGTGACTCCTTCAAGGACACCTAGGCAAACCCTGAGAGAGAGACTGCCCCTCCCTGGACTGGGCAGAGAGGGGTGGAGACAATCCACTCTCTCAAGTGTAATCTAAAGAAAACACGTATTAAGTCTTCAAAGAGACAGAGACAGCACAAAGACACAGGCACCTCGCCTGGAGGTGGGAGGCACCAGCACCAGGTGGAAATGGCACCCAAGGGATCGTTGGGAAATCAGGCTTTACAAAGAGCATGAGTGGGCACAGGGAGCAGTCACAAAAGCTTGATTGGAGGCAGGTTGATACATCACACTTACAGGTGGGACTGCAGACCATGGGACCATGATTGGGACACGGACATTGTCAGGCAGAAGGACTTATAAGATTGGCCCAGGGCCTTCTGACTCAAGACATTGAGGGCAAAACTGGCAGGGCATGTAGGCGACCCCCCTGTTCTGTCCCCAGTATGGTGACTTCCTTCAAGGACACAAGGACACAAGGACAGGTAGGCAAACCCTGAGAGAGAAAGAGACTGCTCCTCCCTGAGCTGGGCAGAGAGGGGTGGAGACAATCCACTCTCCAAGACACTCCCCTGAGGGTCAGATGGTCTACATCCCTGGTTCATGATCAGAAATCCTTCAGTGGAGGCTCACTCTATGTGGGGACTCCGCAAATGGACTTGGGGCTGTCTGTATAGACACTGCCATCTATAGCCTTTTGTAAAGCGGGTGCTCAGAATTTAAGCTGTAACACAACGCCCAGTTTAATGGCATCGAGGACATTCTTCAAGTTGGGCAATCATTCTCACTCTCCTTTCTCGGTTGTTCCTCCCTCCCTCATCAACATAAACTCACTGACCCCATCTAATCTTTCCAGATGCATTGTCTGCTTGATAAAATGATTAGATCTTATTGTATGTAAATGAGACCTTAATAAACCCCTGAGCATGCATTCCCTCTCTGATGAGGAAACGTGTAGACGGCTGGTAGAGCAACAAGGATGACTTTGACTGTGATATGGAGTGCCTGAGTAGGGTAAATAGTGAGTGTGCTCAGCTGCTAACCAATAGCTTGGCGGCTCAAGTCCACCAGAGGCACCTGGTGAGCTCCCTCTGACAAACAAACCGAACACCCTGGGACGGGCTGTTCTGATTGTATGCTCCACGGCTTCCAGAGTCAGAATCCACCTTAGCGAGAGGAAATATTAATAACCCCCTATCACGTGGGACTTGAGAGTTGACAGAACACTTGGAAGTCCTTACATTTCCCCACTTGATCCTTGAAATGAAGGTGGATGAAGGATGAGTGATCATCTTCCGTTGGCTGTGGAAGAATCAGACAATAAGGTGGCCTACCCCAAATCACTCACTAGCCGTAGGAGGTGGAGCAGATCCCAAATCAGTCACTCATTGTTTCACTTCTACACCTAACCCACACGGACTGAGTACCTACTGGGTGACAGCACAGGGCTCGGTGTCAGGGGTGGGCTCAGAAGTGAGGTGCTTTGAGTCCCTCATAGCCACCATGGGGAATCACCACTAGGAATGCCTAGTCTCAGATCCTCCACTCGAGACCCAGGCTCTTAGCCAAACGTGGAGAGAGCACACTGGGACTGGGGCAGGGGGTCCCCAGATGGGGCCACACTGTTCTCTGCACTCCTGGGAGGGGCAGGCAGGAGGCAGCACCCTTGGGGAGGGGGATGCAGGTGGGTAGAGGATGCCCCCACAGGGCCAGGAATGGAGTGGGTCGGGGCAGGAGGAGCAGGCGTGTCGTGCCATGACAGGGTACCGTCTTCTTCCTAAAGAACAGGCCAACTCCCAGGAAGGGAGAGGACAGGCCTGGGGTGTTGTATCACCAGAGGAGCCTCAAAGTGGTGCCAAGGTGGTGGGTGAGCCATCCCCTCCGGGGTGAGGCTGGAAGATGCTACCAAGGGAGGACGCGAGGGTGTGTTCCCAGGGGAGGACCTGGGCAAGAGCTCATGGGACAGAGAAGCTGCGTGGAGAAGGCTGGCAGGCTCAGCCAAGCCTCCTGAGCAGCGTGGGCATGATGCCTCATGCACTCTAAAACTGGCAGAGGGTTGGAGAGGTGTCTCAGAAGACAGCTCAGGTTCTGGAAGGCCAGGTCTTGAACGTGCTGTGGAACAGGGGCACCCTGCAGGGATGGGAGGTGCAGGAGTGGGATCCACTCAACGGCCTCTAGTGGGCTCCATTCGTGTAGATGACAGCCTCTTCTGATGCCCAGAACGATTCAAGAAGAGGGCTCTGGACTGTGTGCAGAGGTGAGTCGTGGCCAGAGGAGACAACCCTGGGGAGTGCCTGCTTCCTGACTTGAAAGAATCATGGGACTCCCACAGCTGCTTCTACGAGGACCAAACACAGCCTGCGAGTCAGTGCTGACTCCTATCCCCCCAACCCCCCACCCCCCAGCTGTGAGTTTCTGAGCCTATAACGAGTAGAAAGCCAAGTTTTTCTATTCCTGCCTGGTGATTTCGAATTGCTGACCAAGAGGATCGCAGCCCAATGGGGCACCATTACAACCATCATCAGCGACTGTTGTTAAGTAGCTGAGACTGACCCATGGATGCAAGAGGAGAAACTGCTCCATGGGGTATGAAGGCTCTGACCTTTCCAAAGTAGATCACCAGGCCTGTCTTCTGAGGCACCTCAGGGTGGGGTTGAACAAGTAGCTTTTTGGCTTTTCAATCACTCAGCGTTGGAGCCACCCAAGCCAAACCCGTTCCTAGGGATGGAGTCAGTGCCGACCCGAGCAAACTGTGGGTCAGAGTAGAACTCACGGCTCTGCAGGGTTTCCGAGACTGTGCGTTCTCCACAGCAGCAGGCTGCCCCATCTTTCTCCTGAGGGAAGGCGGGTGGGTTTGAACCGCCAACCTAGCAGCTGGCAGGTCAATGCTCCACCCGCGGTGCCACCAGGAGCTCCTTAGAGCAAGCACTCTGTTCTTCTCTAAGCTAAGCCTTCTCCCGGGGTCACATGCATGTCCTGTGAGGAGTTTACCGTACAGCTGGGAAGTTACACACGCACATGAAATGCTTATGATGTGTTTAAGGGCTGAGCAAAGAGTGCAGAGAGCATTGAGACAGAGAGAGAGAGAGATTGGTTTTATCAGAACGGCTAATCAAAAATCTGACCCAAATACCTTCCTGAGGGCAGTGGGATTTGAGTGAATCTTGAAGGGTGCGTTGCCCCGGAGAGAAAGAGACGAGAACAAAGGTGTGTTTGGGAGGCAGTCGAGTGACAGCGCGTGTGCACACCTTCCCACAGAGCAGCGGTTCTCAATCTGTGGGTTGAGACCCCTTTGGAAGTCGAACGACCCTTTCACAGGGGTCGCTGGATTCATACCAGTAGCAAAATGACAGTTATGAAGTAGCCAACGGAAATAATTTTATGGTTGGGGGTCACCACCACATGAGAACTGTATGAAAGGGTCCCGGCATGAGGAAGGTTGAGAACCACTGCTCTAGAGGATGGCACCACATGGCACCTCTCTCAGTGGAAACCTGGGCAGCAACTTGGCAGCGAGGAGTTTCCTGCCCTTGAAAATCCACGTCACTCTCAGGCTAGAGGTTGAACCCTGGGCCTGCCACTTAGGAGCTGGGTGGGCTTGGGCAAACTCCATAGCTTCTCTGTGCCCAAATGGCCTCATTGTAAACTGGAAATGGGAGCAACATTTATCTCAAAGAGTCGATCGGGAGAATGGAATGAATGGCCACAGCAGGCAAGGCACTGGGCACTTGGGCCCCAGAGCCACCTGGTCCCACCGTCCCCTCCTGGCCCATTGAAGGGCTGTGTTGGGAAGAGAGGATGCGGATTCCAGAAGTCCTCCGAGTGCCCTTGCAGAGGTCAACCTGCAAGGTCAACTTGAGCAGGGAGGCTGGGGGTGGGTCCTGGTATGTTTTCACCCAGCCTGTGGTGTGAGTCGACCGTGCGCACTGGTCTCCGGATGTTGGGCTTCCTGACTCTTCCCCAAAACAATGCCATCTCTGTCTTGGCACCCCTGGCCAGCAGTCCCATGAGAGCAGGTTCTTGTCACATGTCTTTTTCCTGGAGTGAGTCACCAGAGAATTGGGCTGGAATCCTAACCTTCACCAGCTCAGCGAGGTGAAGGTGCGCTGGAACGAACACAAACACAGTACAAGTGGGTGCTTAATGTTCCCTTCCCTCAACATTTTGCCCCAGGCCTTAACCTTGCTACTAAAAGAAAACAACAACCAGCAGGACAGGGCCGCATAATGAATGGGACCAACCCAGCGACCCTGGCTTGCCCTCCACAAAGGGCCTTTCAATGCTCCACGGTCCACGGTCTTCTCTCCTGCAGTGGAATCTCCCCGGTCACCAGCTGGAAGGAGAATGGGTGAGCCTGCTCAGACATCTGAGTCGCTACAGGTAATTGGAAAAGCCATTTTGATATGCCCCCAAGAAAAGTGACAATCAACAGAATGGGAAAAAGGCAAAGGGTAGCTGGAAAGACTAGACAACATGGAATGTAAACTTTGAGGACTGGCTGGTTGCATGCCTCTCGCGTCTAGTGGCAATGGAACATGAACTAAAGGCTGCCATTATGTATGTCACCCTCACGACCTCTTAGCTTCCAAAACCAGAGAGAGATGCCCCTGGGGCCGGATGATGTCTGCAAAAAGCAGGAAAAGTAGTAGACAGGACTCTGAGTGATGCTGGCCAAACCCACTTGCCTCCCTGGATCTCAGCTTCCTCCTCTGCAAAACGGAATGACTGATGGGGTCCTTTGAAAGTCCCGCTTGGTCACAAGGAGCCCTGGTGGCATGGTGGTTACCAATTGGGCTGCCATTGGGAAGGTTGGTGGTTTGAGACCACCAGTGGCTTCCTGGGAGAAAGATGGGGTTTTCTAGTTCTTTGAAGAGTTAGTCTCAGTAAAGCACAGGAGGTAGTTCGACCCTGTCTTACAGGCTCACTATGAGTCAGTAATGACTTCATGATCCTGAATTTTATGATTTTTAAAAAAATTCTTTTTCAAAAGCTAACCCTACTCCCCCCCCCACCCCTTATACTTTGAGCACTTAAATGAGAAAGAGAAGTGGGAGGAATCCTTGTCCAACCTCATAACGGCACAACCCCCTCTAAGACAAGCCCGGGAGGGGCTCTGATTTTGAGAAGTCCCTGGGCGTACACTGGTCTATTCAAATGGAGCCTGGATGCTGGGTCCCAGAGTGCGTGCCAGCACGCCAAGGCCCATGAGCCATTGAAATTCACGCCCAGGCCCCAAGGCTCCTTTTCCATGGACAGTTCGCTCCTCTCTACACTTCCCGTCTACAAGCATCCTCTGCGGTCCCTGACATCTTGCTGTCAGTGTAGTCGGTCCAGAGTCCTGGCCTCCCCATGCACAACAGGACGAAGCACTCCCCGGTCCCGCCCGCCCTCATAGCCGTTCCCAAGCGTCCGTCTGTCCTTGCAGCACTGTGTCAAGCCATCTCGTTGAGGGTCTTCTTCTTGGGTGACTCGACCGAGCATGATGCCCTTCTCTAGGCACTGGTCTCCCCGACAAGATACCCAAGTAAGTGAGATGAAGTCTCATCACCCCGATTCTGAGGAGCATCCTGCTAGAGTTCCTCCGACAGCCCGCGGTCCCTGCCCCTGCCCCTGACTCGGCAGGCACAGATGCCAGGCACTGTGAGGACAACATGGGGAGTGGAGCAAGCATGGCCCCAGTTCTGCTGAAGCCAGCATTCTGGAGGGCAGGAACGCATGTGGAAGGAGGCCTCATGGAAACATAAAGAACTAGGGGAACACAGGGGAGAGGGAGAGGGGGTCTAGTGGGGCTGAGCTCTCATGGAGGCGACCTCAAGGCTCCTTTCCACGGAGCCTTGGGTAGGATTTACCCAGCAGAGGGAAGAGCAGGAGCAAGGACACCGACCCGGAGACACCAGGGACTTTCAAGGAGGGGCTTCAAGTGTGTGAGGAAGGGGGACAAACCGAGACGTTCAGGCAGAGGAGGTCTTGAGAATTCTATGAGACTTGGACTTCTTCCACAGGAACGAGGAGAACGGTGTTGGGGGGTGGGGAGGTTGTAGTGTAGAAAGGGGAATCTGTTGGCACGGGGCTCGGAGGGAAAAGCCAGAGAGGAGGCTGGGAGCACAATGCCGGGGAGCTGGTTCTGCTCAGGGGGCAGGTCAGGGAGGACTGGACTGGAAAGGAAGGTAGCTTTGGAAAGATGCTGCTGGGGCAATGGAGTGGGGCTCTGTGATGGATGGGCTGTGGGGATTGGAGTCACACTGGGGCGAGAGAAGGCTGCGCAGGGAATTCAGGCCCCTGTTCTTTCTCTGATGTCCAGAAGCAGCAAGCTGGGTCCCACGGACTCCCTATAGGAAAGGCTGCGGGTTGTCCCCCAGATCTCCTCTGCTCTCTCAAAAGCAGAACCCCTCCATTTTAGCCAGGCACACGCCTCTCATTCCCTACCCCCAAACAGAGACATTTTCCACTTTCCTTGCAGCGAGGTTGGGTCCCATGAGTTCTGGCCAGTGGCTTTTCACTCTTGCGGAAATTACCTCCCCCCCCTCCCCCCACCCCCTTTTCCTTGCTGGCCAGAAGGTAGGGTAGAGGACTGGAGCTGGAGTAGTCCTCTTGAACCGTGAGGAGGGGACAACACGTTGAGAATGCCGCCGCCAGGAGATGAGAAGTCGATGGCTGTGGGGTCACCGAAGCTGTCCCCGGCTGACGACATCTAGCTCTCGCTGACGCGAGATAAACACAGGTCCATCTCTGTGTCTCTGCCGCACACAAGCAAATGCCATCTTAAAGGAGACTCATAATGGAGCTCCAGGGAGAGTGACTTACATCTCATCAACAACTCTTTAGAATGCAAATCCTTGCATCGGTTGTCAAGGACAACTTCTTAGAAGGATTTCGGCACCCAGAGGTTAAAGTGTTCACCCAAGAGTGGAGTGACCATAATCAGGGGTCTTCGTGTATTCGGCTGTGTAGAGACCTCACCAGGCCTCACGACTGCACAACCAAGCCCCCGTCTCCTGTGGAAGGGGTGCCCATGACCTCTCGAGGAGGCTATGATGGAGAGAAACTGGTCGAAAAACACAAAGGAGGTGGAGACCGGTTCCTCACAGGCTCTCCAGCAGGAGGGACGGTGAAGGGCAGATAGGACATCTTTCCTTATCCACAGAAGCGACCAGAGATAACGAAAAGGCTGGGTGGAGAAATACCAATATGCAAACTATCCCCACAGTGACTGGATCTGAGGCAAGGACACAGCTTGGAGTCTGGAGCGCTGGGACCAGGCCCTGAGAGGAGGCGGGACACTGCTTAGGAGCAGCCAATAGCAGAAGACCCACTCCAAAGCCAGCCCACCATTAACCAAGAGAAGGGCTGCCACAAAGATTTCCCAAGCCTTTTAGACTAGTTAAGGGCCCTGTGGGCATCTTTTCCAAAGTATTCCTCTTCAACAAACTCATCCTAACCTCTCAAACCTTTTCGCTGACTCTGGTCTGAATTTTGCCCCTCACTGGACATCTTTCTTGTGAGGTGGGCAAGAACTGAGGAGCAGGGAGGCTCAAAACTCCCAGCTTCCTCCTGGTGCCAGAGGTCTTGTGACAATCAGATACGAGGTCTGCCCTCTCTGAGCTTATCTACGGGACATCTTAATGGACCAGTGACACACCGAAAATTTCTTGGCTGATGCTGTCGGTGACTGGCTCGTCCTGCATATTTAGACCTTTCATGCTATGGTTTGGGGGGATTGCCATACCCCCTTGTGTCTATCATCTAGGGATAGCTCACTTCAGTTCTATGTCCTAGCTGCTAGGGACAAATGCGAAGAGATTCTAAACCTGTGATCGCTCTTGTCCGGTGTCAGCGGCTGGGGAGGAGAGGCGGGCCAATCCCCACTCCCCAGTCCTGGGAAGGGCACGGAGAGGCGAAACTGGTCTTTGCAGGGAGCTGGTACGAGCTGATTCCGACACGCTGAAGTTGAGGCTCTAATCAATTGCTGATTATTCCTATCCTGTTTCCAGTGCCAATTTTGTGCCTGGTAGTGGTCTCGTTATGTAAATGAATCGCCTCGTAACCACCGGAAGAAAGAGCTATAACTATTATTCTAAACAGTGAGGCAATCTGCGTAATGTCACACTGCAAACAAGTCACGGCTAGTCACATGCCCCTGTTTCTGATCCCAAGATCCTCAACTGCTCTGAACGTTGTTCCCACAGCGCTTTTAAAAGAATGTGAAACAAAACATTTCTTCCCCACAGCCTCCCTCTTATCTGCGTGTGTGAGAAAAATCCTGGTCGTGGAAGCATGTCTGTCTATCTCCCCCAAATGACCGGATTGGAATTGTGGGAGAGGCTCTGCAGTGCCATGTTGACAAGCGTGTCAGGGCAAAGGGAGCCCCAAACCCCAAATCAAACTCACTGCCATCGAGTTGATGCCGGCTCATAGTGACCCTACAGAACAGCGTACAGCCGCCCCCTGTGAGTTTCTGAGACTAACACTGCTGGAGTAGAAAGCCCGTCTTTCTCCCAAGGAGTGGCTGGGGGTTTCGAACTGCTTGGCTTGCTGATTGCAACCCAATTCATAACCATTATACTACTAGGGCTCCTTGGGGGTCGGGGTGAGGGGGTGGGGTGGGGGAGGAGGAAGAAGAAAGAGTTGATTTTATAGCATTTGCCAATTTCCGTGGTGTAAGTGCTTCCACCACGGCTAGCCATCTGAGAACCAGCTTGCACAATTCCCAGATGCTGAATAATCGGCTCCAGCACAGCGGCTTGAGGAAACATCACTGACACCCAGAAGACTGCCTTGTCGATAAGTGAATGCCCACACCCACGGGGCCTCGTAAGGCACAGAGAAGAACTGCCCCGTTCGGTTTTCCTGGCCCACACCCACGGGGCCTCGTAAGGCACAGAGAAGAACTGCCCCGTTCGGTTTTCTTGGCTGAATCTTTCCGGAAGCAGGTTGCCAGACTTTCTTTCGGCAGTGCTGCTGGGTGGGTACAAATCACGGACCAACTGTGCCACCAGGAGTTTGAGAAGAGTACCCATACGAGCTGGGATCCTAGGGCTCTTTGAGCAGTCTGAGGGTGGTGGCGCCGGAGAACCTTCCAGCCCTCCTCAGGTGTACCTTGCAGGTGGCCCCCAGCTTCTTTCCCTAGAGGCCAGACCCAAGGCACCTTGGGAGGACTTGCCATGACTTGGGCCACCACTGCAGCTCTGGGCGCTGCAGGGCCCCCTCCCTCACGCCTGAGGACAGCGGCTGGGGCCAGCAGGTGGCAGCGCTCTCTCATTCAACAAGTCATGCCAAGGTCAATGAGGGGCCTTTGTTCTGAGCCAGTCTGTGCCCAGAAGAGAAAGGCCCTGGGGGCAAGCTCTCGGGGCCGTCCTTAGCTGACCTTCCCCGAGAGGAGGAGAGGGGAAGGGAGGGGGACTGAGGGGACAGCTTCTGGCCGCTTGATAGAATGAGAACAACCTTAGGCTAACAGCACAGACAGCTCCCCACCACTCCCTGCCCATCCCAGGGCCCAAGGCTTGCTCTGCCTGAGGTGGCAATGAGGAAGCAGGCGAAAAAGATTCCTTAAGAAGGAAGCTGATGGGGGGGAGGTGGGGGGAAGGGAAGAGGTGTTAACAAACCCAGGGACAAGGGAACAACAAGCGATCCAAATTGGTGGGGAGGTGGGTGTGGGAGAC
>NW_022111366.1:6281255-6286154 GCF_000313985.2 Echinops telfairi
TGTGTTTTCTGTCTCAGTCCACCAAATGGAATCCTCATGGATACCCCGATGCAAAAATGCAAGGAAAAGTGCTGCCCATTCTTTTATGACGTTCCGGGAACTGTCCTCACGCATCCGGAACGGAACGGCTCTGATTTTAATTCGGAAAGCCCTGCTTCCCAGAAACCTCTGAAAAACAAACAAGCGAGCAAACACCCCAAAGCCCCGAAGGACAGAGTAGCGTTGCCCCCGTGGGTTTCTGAGACGGTAACTCTAGGGAGGGAAAAGCCCCATCTTTCTCCCAAGTGGTGGCTGGTGGTTTCAAACTGCAAGTCCTGCTGTTAGCAGCCGCTACGCCACGCCACCAGGCCCCACCTGCGCAGGCACCCCACACGGCTGTGGGTGCTTCAGGTGGTGGCGTGGAGACCAGCGCCGGTGAGGGGAAAGGCCCAGAACAGCCCCTTATCTTTCCCCAATCACCTTTTTCCCTCCCCTCCCCTCCCAGCTATCTCAGCACACCCTGCACCTGGACCCTCCCCGAGGCCTCCGAGAACTCTGTGTTCTGGGCAGGGTGGGGCATCATGGCGGGGTGATTAAAAGGGCAGGGCAGCTGCTCCGGTCCAACAGCCACCTAGACATGGGGGAGCAGGGTGAAAGCTGCCTGAAGATGCCAGCTGGATCCACCCTGTGAAGGACCTCCTGTGCTCCCCTGACCACTGTCCACCCCCCATGAGGTGTGCTCCTAGCCCTGGCCCAGAGCTCAGAGGAGTCAGTCAGGCCTTGGCCAATGTGTCCCTGGCCCTGGCTTGAGGCGGGACAGAAAGCTTGACTGAAAGCAAGGCACACACTCAAGCAATTTGCAAGTTGGCCCTCCCTGCTCTGGACATTCGGATGAAGGGCCAACGCCTCACCCCAGCCCACAGCTTCTGCACAGCCGAAGCATTGTCCGTACTCCACACTTATCTTGGGCCACTTTCCTGCCCGGCACTCACTGACGCCATCCCCCCTGGCCTGCTACCAGCCCCCAGAAATGTGAGGCCCTGGTCCACCTCCTGCCTTCTCCAAGCTTTTGCTCCGGCTGACCGGCCCCTCTGCAGGACAGGCAGGATGGGTGGAGGTGGAGTGGTCCATGAAGAAGGTCCCATGAAACCTTGATGTGAAGGAGGGGAAACACTCAAACCACACTCCCTGCCATCAAGCCCATGCAGACTCACAGAGACCCTTTAGGACAGGGTAGACGTGCCTCTGTGGGTTTCCAAGACTGTGTGTCTTGATGGGATTAGAAAGCCTTGTCTTTCTCCCATGGACAGTCTGGTGGCTTTGAACTGCTGACCTTCTGGCTAGCAGCACAATGCATAACCCACTAGGTCACCAGGGCTCCTGCTGGCGGGGAGGGTGTGGGCGGGTGAGGATGCGTGTCATGTATTCAAATAACGACGGGGGAGCAGTTCTAGCTAAGGACATTCCAGAAGCAGGTTGGAGGCAGTCATCAGTGTTTGGGGGTACAGTTTTCTTTTTCAATTTTTCATTTGGAGTAGAAATATATGCAAGGAAACATTTACTGATTGGACAATTCCCACATGTACATAGCGGTCAAGGCTATTGATCCCATCCTTCATGTGGTACAACTGCTATTACAAAGTGCAGTCCTTTTCTGAAGGAATCTACCAACAGTCACATAAACCCACTGCCTCCTAAGCAAAAGCCTCCCCTCCCACCCTCTCACGTAACCTTATAGTTCTCGGTTTTGAGTCTTTTATAGAAGTGAGAGCTGACGCGTCGGCGTGGGACGGAGTTTGTCGCCGATAGATGTTGTAACTACCAACAAGGCTTGTCTGCAAGCCTGACGTGTGCTGCATCTGCATCCTCGAGGCTGAGCACCAGTCCAGCGCCTGGATGGGCCACACGCTGTGCATCCACTCCCCGCTGGGTGGACATTGAGGTGCTTGCCTCCTTTTGCCCTTGTGGGAAGTACAGCAATGGACACTGGTATGCATGTTGCTGTTCGCATCCCTTCTCTTATTTCTTCCTTGCATGTTCATAAGACAGGAGTTGTAAAATAGACTCCCAGGTGGCGGCCTGGGTTATGCATTTGGCTGCTAACTACCGGGTCAGCAGTTCAAAGCCACTAGGTACTCCTTGGAAGAAAGATGTTGATTTTTTTTATTCACAATCTCAAAAACCCACAGGGGTAGGTGTACTGTGGTAGTTACTTAATCTGTTGTCCATTTGAGATTATTAAGAGTGAAGGGGTGGAATTTAGCCTGTTAATCAGGTCGCAGCTTGATGCCCTCATTTGGAAGAGCTAAGGAGATAAATAGATTGCCAGAGATGGGACACAGGCTCATTCCCTGAGAGACATTCCGCTGACAAGAGACATGGAGCTATGCTAGTGCCCTGGAGCTGAAGGGGATCCCTGCCAGTGCTGGGATGCTTCCACTGCCACTGGATCCACAAGACTCTCCACCCACTGGCCTGTGATCTTCCTGCATTTGGCGTCATTGTATGGCTGTGTGAGGCTAAAGAAGAGTTTATGGACTAGTATTGACATACGGCGTAATATTGGACTTCTGGACCACATCTGGACTGGGCTGGGATCTTTTCTCAATATTCAATTGCTATTGTATATAAATTTCTCTCTTACACACATGCGTGTCTATGAATTTGGTTCTCTAGTCTACCCAGGCTAACACATGTACCCTGTCCTATAGTTCCGTTATAAGTCATAATCAAATCAATGGCATCAAGTTTGGAGGGGTTTTGTTTGTTTGAGTAACGGACATTGTATTTAAAATTTCCTGTGCGACCCACTACTTCTCACCAAAATCTATCCATCTAGAGCCTTCCTTTGTCATTCTGTGAAGACACAAGAATATGCATGCACGGGCACATTCATGATCAACACTGACCACCCAGGAGAAGCCCCGCTCACGCCTTCTTCCAGCCAGCATGCGGGTGGACACCCAGAGCCTTCGTTAACACCAGGGTCTCAAGAGAGAGCCTAGGTCCTGGCGATGTTTTGTAACGGGCACAATGACTAGGTCCAGGAGAGTGGGATTTTCCAGCTCCTGGCTCATCAGGGCACAGGAATAGCGAGTTGATTGGGGAAATGCTCTTTGTACGCTGGAGAGTGCCAGGGAAGTCAAGCCCTCCATAGACTATTTGGCAACTCTGGACAAACATAAAACATCTTTAAAACAGTGTGGGTGTAGCAAGAGCCTTTACTGGTCTCAAGGCGGGGCCACTGCTCCATCCTCCGTCTTCTGGCCCAGGGGACATTGTAAGTCTTCCCCCAAGGTGAAACACCTGGACCTGCTCAGAGGACTATGGAGGGTCTCGTGTCTACAGGAGACGCTGGGACCCGTCCTCCCTGACCCTTCATTGGACCATGACACGATTGCTGCAGAAACTGGAGGGCCTCCCTCCAACCAGAAAGCAGTCACTGGGGATCCTGAAGGTGAGCCCCGAGGGCAGTGAAGAGGACAGAGAAACAGCCAGCCCCCTGCCGCCCCACCCCCAGCCCACCAAGGGTTGTGAAGAACAGAAGTGTCAGGCCCCTGGAGTGAAGTGACCTCCATCCCCGGTCATCCCAGGGAGGTGGTCCTTGTCCCTGCTCAGCCCAACTCCAGAAACACCACTTCCTGCCATAGGGGGCATCGGCTGAGCCCCCTTTGTTCTGGGAGTTCACTCTGGCTTCCACAGCCATGGAGAGTGTTGAATCCCAGTGAGATGGAGCCTGGGCTACTGTGGGTGGTGGGAGCAGTCGCACTGGGCGCTGGGAACTGGGAACAGTGTATTAAAAACAAACAAACAAACAAACAAACAAACAAACCTATGGATCTTGGCATTGACCGTCCTTTTTGCAAGCAGCCCAGCACTGGGGCGGAGAAGGCGTCTGGGAACTCCTGCTGTGGGGAAGGTGAGACTTCCCTTAGGAAAGCCAGTGCTGGGGGTTTCAACAGGCAGAGGGGCACAGGGCTGGGCTGTGAGGCAGCTCAGGGGTCTGGGAGGGCTTGGGGCCCGTGTGACCCTGTTGACTGAATGGTGTCCCCACAGGCCTGTCACAGGACCTCTGGCTTCAAAGAAAGAACCTGTGGTCCAGAACAAGGTGTCCTCATTTGACCTGGGCACGGTTTGCTGAACTCAGGAGCGCTGTCACCTGCTGACAGAGAGGCAGTTTCCAAGAGGCGAGGTAGGAGCACTCCCGGGGTGGGGCCCGGGTCGGTGCTGCCGGCGGGGTTGTGGCCACAAGGGCACCACGTCATCCATGGACAAAGAGTCTTAGAGTGGACAGAGAGTGGAATACTAGCTCTTAGGTGTAAAAACAGAATCTGAAATTTATCCCTACACCCTAGAATATTAATCACCTCCTCCACCACCAGCAATACCACCAGCAGACTCCCACTCTGGTCATGCCATGATTTCAGGGCACAACTGGGCGCCATGGGGTTTTCTTGGCTGTAGTTCTTATGGAAGCAGTAAGGGCACCCCATTCCCCCTCTTCCCCTCGGAGCTCTCTGTGGGTCCCAGCAACCAGTGCTGAGGGAGGGAAAACCTGTTGTGCCACGTAGGGACCTCTGTGAATCCTCCTTGGGAGCACAAGTGAAGGGGCCCTGCAGCCTCTTGGAGGGGGCCCAGGGGGGTGAAGCTGAGTGAGGAACAATAAAGCTGATCCGGAAAGTCACATCCTAAAGGAGCCTATTCGTATCACGTGCTTACAATGGCACAATTACAGAGGCGGGGCGCAGATTAGGGAGGGTCAGCAGCTAGGGCGTGGGGGTGGGGGGGCCCGAGGCTGTGCAGGGGTAGACCAGCAGTCCCCGTGGTCACACAGTTACGGGTCTTTGAATGAGATGGTTACATCAGGATGTGCATCCGATAAAACCGAGTGAAAGCATCCGCACACACGTACACGCTCTC
>NW_022111366.1:6286387-6297934 GCF_000313985.2 Echinops telfairi
ACACACACACACACACACACACACACACACACACACACACACACACTCAGAAAAGAGCTGCGAGAACCAGCTGACCCTGCCCTGCGCTGAGTGCGATGGACGACCGCGGGCAAAATTCTAGTAGTTTCCAGGGCGCACAGCATGCGGCCTCTCCTCTCTGCTCCCAGAGAAGCAGCGTTGACCTGTGACAGTCCAGGACCTTGAATTCCCTCAGCGCGGACCACCCTTTCCAGGGATAGGTCAATGGCCCTGTGGAAACTGCAGGAGGGCTTCCAGAGAAAAGATGGCATCTCCCTGAGAGCGCCTGGGTGGTACAGATGGCTAAGCGGTCACCTCCTAACTGACAGGCCGCTGGTACGAATCCACCCAGAGGCACTTGGGAAGGAAGGCCTGGCAATCTGCTTCCACGGAAAATTCTCCAGGGCCCAGCTCCGCTCTCGAACACGCTGGGCTGCCGCGGTGAGTCGGAATGGACTCACAGGGAGCTGGTGAAGTGACCCACAGAGCCGGTTCCTCTCCTGCAGGAGGGGAACTGCTCTCAACACAACACGATCAGAAACTGTGAGCAGGTTTTGAGCAATAGCGTGGCTTGGAAGGGCTTGTTGGCCTGTCTGATTCCTTTCCCATTGGTAGGGGGTCTCCCTCCAGGTATCAGTCTGCTGGCCTTAGGGCTTGGCTCCCGGCCTGTGTGAGCATACCCGGCCTGTGTGAGCACACCTTGAACATCCTCCTGGAGCTGCGCAAAGGGGGCTCCAGTGAGAAGGTGTGAGCTCCCGCTGGGGGTGGGCCAAGAAAGGCTGCACTGTCCAGGGGCGGTGGGGTGTAGTGGGAGCAGCGTATGCCATTGCCACTTCCCGGACTTGCTTCTGGTGGGTGTCACATTGCGCGGGTGCTGACAGAGGTGGCTGGCGCCGTTGGCAATCCCAGCTGCTGAAACATCATCCGCAGAATGCAGGCCTCTTGCTTGTGCCCCATTGGAGGGCTGGGGTGTCCAGGGGCTCAGAGAACTCCTGATGGACACATTTATCTTGGCGAGTATTTTTTTGCCGAGGAAACCCATGCCACCTCTCAGGTTGTCCTTGACCTCACAAGATGCAGAACTTTCCATGAACAGCTCCCCTCTGGCCACCTCTCCTCAGAGGGGTATCCCGTGTGTGCTGGGGCCTGTTTGACCGCAAAACAACCTCTAGAGGGAAGGGGGGCCCTCCCCACTCCCTCCCTGTGCCCCCTTGTCCTTCTCTGGTCTCACCCCCTCTCCTCCTCCCAGGCTCCCTGTCACCTTCCTGCTCACCTCTCTGTGATATCGATTTGACTGATTAATCATTACAACAGCTCAAAATTCCACTGTGTTTCATTAATCCAAAGGAAACTACCCTGCCAGCTGCCCAGCACTGTGGGCACAAGCCCGCGCTCTGCCCAGCATCCGGCAGTGTGGAAATATCTGCACTCCTATGATGGCAAGGCCAGGTGAGGAAGGTGGGAAGGCATCAGTCACCCACCAGGGACCCCCCAAGAGAGCCTGTGGCTGTTCAAGGACTCTAGCGGTAGAACGCGCTCTGCAACTCCAGGGGTCCCATCTGACTGGGGTTGCCGGGAATGGCACAGTTTGGCATGTTTACAGCTTTGATGATGATAGGAGCCCCCGTCGCATGAAAGCGAAAGGGCGAGAGAGGGAGGACTGTCCACTTAGCTTGAGGTGTGGTCGGATGTGACCTCTTGCCAGGCTCTTAAGCGTGTCCTTGTGCTGTGGGTCGGCTGGCCTGCTCTCCCAGTGCTGGCCTCCGGGCCTGCCGAGCTGGGAGAGTCTTGGGGGCAGGCTGACTCATTAGAGGAAATGCCATGTCCGCCCGACCTTGACCTGTCATCATACCCTCAGCCACAGGCGGAGGAGACATGATGGCTTAATTCCCAACGTGCTGTCAGGTGCCCAGGCCTTTGTCCAAGCCTTCCTACCTCCATGACTCTATTGTCCATCTTTCTAATGTCACCTGCTCTGGGCTGCCCACTCTCATTTCAACCTCCCTCCCTGAGCTCCAGGAGGGATTCCCCAGCACCCGCCTTCACCCTCTCAGAGTGTTACTTCTAAATCAGCACCTCTCTCCGGGTCATTGTAACTCTTTACTGGAGTAGAAAGCCTGATCCTTCTCCTGAGGGGCAGGCAGCTGGTGGTTTTGAACGCCTGACCTCCTGAACAGCAGCCCAAACCATAACCACCAGGTCACCTGCATCAGGATCCCTGGTGGCCTAGTGGTTATGTAATCAGCTGCTAACCAGAAGGTCAGCAGTTTGAGATCACCAGCCTCTCCATGGGAGAAAGACAAGGCTTTCTACTCCTGCCCAGAGTTGCTGTCTCAGAAAGCCACAGGGGCAGTTCTACCCTGTCCGGCAGGCTCACTAGGAGTCAGCATCAACTCATGGTAAAGTGTTCAGGGTGGAGGTGCCTTCCAGCCCCTCTGCACTGGCAGGACCCACCTGCTTCTTATTTTCCTTTGAGTGCTCAGTGCTCTCTGGTCCTACATCATCCCTGCAGTCAGGTGAATCGGGGGTCATTGTGATCCAGGGGGCTTTCTCTCATTGCCTGACCTGGGAAGCAGATTATCAGGATATTTCTTTCTTCAGCCGGAAGCTCCACTGAAACCTATTTAGTATCATAGCAACACATAAGCCTCCACTGACAGGTTGAGGGGTGGCTTCACATGCGGTCTATTGGTCACGAATCAAACCCAAGTCTCTTGCATCCTAAAACACAAACAAACAAAAACAAAACCCACCACACTCACTGTCATTGGGTCGATGACGACTCACAGCAAGGCTAGAGATCAGGGTAGACCTGCTCCTGTGGGTTTCTGAGACTGTAAGTCTGCGCAGGAGTAGAAAGCCTCATCTTTCTCCCACGGAGACGCTGGTGATCTCCAACTGCTGACCTTGCAGTTAGCAGCCCTGCCTGTAACTACTATACCACCAGGCTCCTGCATGCATGGCAAGAAGGCAAGAATTGGGACCTACTGTCCCATGGGACCTACCGTCACCCAGCAGGTGCCCACAGGTGTGGATGAAGGGCTGAGTGAACATAGCCCACCCCTTCCAGAGGGGAGACAACTGACATGCCATGTCCACCACCCGTGGACCATCGCTGACCGAGAGGAGGGGGAAAAACTTGCCTCTCTAGTGCAAGTCATTTCTTGAAGGGGATGAAGATCCAGCCATTCAGCCACAGTATCCACTGTTGAATGCTCATCAGTGTCAAGTACATGTGCATCAGCAGCGCTTGTGTATGTCTGTAATACATAACATGCACTCACTTTGAAAGTTCTCTCCACAAGCTGGACCACTCGAAGCAGGAGTGTGTGTGTGGTGGAGCTGAGCGGTTTCGGCACCTGCATTAGGTGAGAGGCCGAGGTGAGAAGGATCTGCGTGCAGCGAGTAGCGTCTGCAGGAGCCAAGGAGATGTGGTCAAGGGTCACACGCACACAGAGTCCTCGTGTGTACCATGCCAGCCAGGTGGGAACGCCATGACAAAGGCACAAAGATTCCCTAGAGACGCCTTCATCTCATTGGCCAGCTGAGGTACTCATCGGTGAAAACCCCCCCAATGCGCCTGAGACTCCACTAGGCGTACACATATCCCCTCTGACCAGAGGCCCCAGCATCACAGTGTGTGCAGGCCTGACTGGGCCTGGGGGCTTATGGGAGCGAGGGCGAGGAACACAGCAGAGGGAACCAAGAGGTCCAGGGGGAGGAAGATCTAGCCATTTCCTAACCCCTTGAGGTCTGATGGGCTCCAAATGCGACTTTCATTTTTGGGGTGCGGGGGGAGGTGCAGGCCTAGGGTGTACTCATGGGCCCCAGACTGGTCTGAATATTCGCACCACTCGGAGTAGAACTGGCTCTCCAACTAGGCCCTGATAGCACCAGCCTTGAATCTGGCCACCGGGAGCTACTTTGATCAGAGTGGGTCCCTGCTTATAGCGCACCCCAGGCCAGAACTATGTCTGATTCCACAGAAGGCAGGAGGACAAATGGGTGACATCTCGTAGGGTGCCGAGTGCTAAGCATGGCGGGGAGAACTACTACCACCTCTACCTCACACACAACCTCCACCTCTAAGTCCACAGCCTGAAGACCTGTGCCGTGGTGGCCTGAGAGGGGAGCTGGCCAGAGTCACCACGTGACACCTGGGAGTTACCCTCTCACAGTGTCCACCCCACTGAGCTATCTGGGGCACCGGGGATGTGAGAGGGCAGCTAAACCACCAGTGGGGGGCTTCTCTCTTTGGTGGCTTCGCGGGGTGTCTCCTGTTCTTACTGGGACTCTGAACCAAGGGAGAAATGAGCAAGGGGCGTGAGTAGCATCGCTCCATGTGGCTGCCATGATTACCAAAAGCCACTTCATGATCCTCGGCCCTTTCTGCTGGGAAAGGAGAGATCCTTGGACAGGCGACTCCTGCCTTGGCGTTTCACTCAGCTGACCCAGAGAAGCAGCTCTCCTTTGCCCCCAGCCACGCCTCGCTTGTGAACGAGGAGCGTGATTCACATCTGTGGGGAGGGCAGCTGCACTTAGGTGAGCCTCATTCAAATGCCAGGCAGGCACAAATAGCAGCATTCTGTGCTATGAATAGCTTTCCCAGCTGTTCCACGGGAGACCGAGCTGCCTTCTTATCCAAAGTGCATGCACATGGGTCTTACTTATTAGCTGCATCAGGCGCCACGGGCCACCTACCTTTGGCCCCTCGAGTCCAGCTACGCGCTCTTTGGCCCCTCAGGTCTCACCGCAGTGAAATATTAACTGGTGGTGGGACAAAAGGGCCTAGGAGCCACCGCAGGCTCGCGAGGAGGAAGGATTCCTGAAGGGGATGTTCACTGACCTGGAATTTTCCATGACTCTCCCATGACCGGTGCAATGTTCTCTCCTGGCCACAAAGCGATGACGGCTGCCGGAGTGGCATGTGCTAAACAACCCTCAGCACTCGTCCTCGCTGTCCTGGACGACCTCGGGCTGGGCTGCGGGGGTGGTGGGAGTGGATAGTCTGGGAGTCCGGGGGCCCCAGCCCGGTCTCCCTCTGCAAGCTTGGGGGCGCCAGCAGGTGTCCCGAGGCTTCTCTTCTGTCTCCTCAGCTGTCAAGTGGGGAGGCGGCACAAAGACTCAAGGGTCTTTGCGGGCTCTCGCCTTCTCTGCTTTAGATGCGAGGGCCACGGAGTTGGTCTATTGCTAGCTCTGGGAGTCATATCTCTTCATGACCTACGGGAAGTTAGCAGGGTCCACCCTCTGCCACTATGGCTTTTATCCATTAAGCACTGTGTCTAACAAAAGGCCTGGGGTGATGCCGATGCTCCGTGAGTGTCCTTGGACAGGTGAATGGTGGCACCTTCTAGCTGTGGGCTGGACTGTCTGCTGTAGCTGGTGTCCCAGGGCGCTGAGGCCAATAGAGCGTGCCAGTTAAAGAGGCTGTGCTTTGCAGTGGGATGACCCCGGTTAGAACGTCTCCGAGCCCCCCTTTCTGCATCTCTAAAGTTGTTGTCCTGGGGAGCTGTCCATCAGCCTGACTCATGGCCCCCCACAGAGAGCAGAATGAGAGCCATTGGTTTCCACTGGCTGTGTCTGGAAGGAGGTTAGTGGGCCCTTGTCTGTCTCACTTGGTCTGGAAGCACCCCTGGAATGTGTTCAGCGGCACAGCCCCACACAAGATGCGCCCAATGGCCTGGTGGTGGCTGCATATGAAGTGCATGGGGGTGCCATAGCATCAACCCCATTAGTGCCCAGGGATGATGTCTGTAAAGCTCCTAGGCCTGGGCAGAAGGCTGTGTGTAAATTGAGCTCTTCTGGAGCACGCGCTTGGAGAAGATGGGCATTCCCCAGCGCCTCCCCAGTCCACACCGGCCTTCAGGCTGCCAGACCAGACAGAGCCTTTCCAGTTACCCTCAATGGTGGAGCTGGCTGTGGTCACAATGGTTTTTACGTTCCTGGCACCTCCCTCCTCTTCCACACTTACCGGAGCATTGGAATCCATCAGGCCCTCAAGAGTTCAGGACTCAGTTCCCCAGGAATGTACACCTTCTGTTGGTTAGATCGCAAATACCTCCACTGCTCTGCGGGCACCACAATGCACTGCTTCCCCTCACCGTCCCCCTCAGGGGGCTTGTGCTTGGTCTCGGGGACCTGCCATCCTCAGTTAGCTGGTCTCATGCCATCAGCAACAGCCTCTCTGCAGGACTGTGGCCCCCCACGGGCTCCAGGACCACAAACCCGACATGCTGCAGGGGAAAGTTCACAGTCCCAGCTTCTGGGGATGTCCAACAGGGAAACAACAGCACATGTCCCCACTCACGGGGGCGGGGTCTGTTTGTGAAGCACGCGGTGCCCATCTGAGGAACGTTCTGGTGCCGCTCCCTCCCCAGTAGGGCTGTAAGTGGAAATTTGTGAAAAGCTCCGGAGAGAAGTGGCTGAAGCGATTCTGCCTGGGGGTGGGGGTGGGGGTGGTGGGGAGAGATCACCGGATGTATCTGAGTGGTGTGGGGGGACTCTAAGCGTAACCGGCATGCTTTAAGCCTCAAAGTTTGATGGTCTATAAACCCCCCTCACAAAGCAGGGTGCCTAGACTCCAAAAAATTACTCCAATTTTTAAACCGTGTGAACTAGACACAAGTTTATTAGTGGTTAGCAGGGGGAGGGAGGACCACAGGGGAGTCCATGTTTAGGGGGCACTGAGGTTCTGTTGACGGGGGTGATGGCTGAAGATGAACATGATGCTCATGGACTGAGTTGAGTGCCCCCTACAGTAAGTGTCAACTTGGCTATGCCCTGATCCCCAGTCTCCTGTCACTGTCCTCCCCTTTGGGATGTGTTATAGGCAGGCTTAAGCTATGCTTGCTATGTTAACGAGATAGTATTTGGGTGGGATGCATCACTACTATTTAAACCATCACTCCTACTGAGGTTACAGCCAAGTCCTAGGTCCTATGGCAGGTGAGTTTCCCTGGGATGTCACATGCAGTACCTTTTATCCTTCAAGAGGTGCCAGGAGGCAGAAGCAAGCGTAGAGGAAAGTGCCTGACTACTACCAAGAAGCTAGGCATAAGGATTTCCATTCTTTAGGCTTTCAGTATCTGACAATGTTTCCAATGGGGTGTTTGAATTGTGATGCTAGAAAAGAGTTTCTAAAGTACCATGGACTGCCGAAAAGGACAAACAACTCTGTCTTGGAAGAAGTAGGGCCAGAGTGCTCCTTAGAGGCAAGGAGATTGAGACTTGACTTATATACTTTGGACATATTGTCAGGAGAGACCAGTCACCGGAGAAAGAGATCATGCTTGGTAAAGTGGAGGGGCAGCGAAAAAGAGGAAGGCCTGCAAGGAGAGAGATGGCTGCCAAAATGGGTTGAGGCATAGGAACCATGGTGAGGATGATGCAAGAGCGGGCAGTGTTTCATTCTGTTGTTGTGCATCAGGCCGCTATGGCTTGGAACTGACTCGATAGAACCCAGCAGCAACCACCAAGCAAGGGGAGCTAAAGCAGAGCATGTCCTTTGGGCTCCGGGCATGAGAACCTCTGCTGAGAACCTCCGAGAACCAGGGGAGGATTGATGCTAAAACCCATGGAAATCTCTAAGGAACCAAGCAGCAGAAGAGAATGAATGTACCCGGATTAGTAATTTCTTAGGGTATGGCAGGGGAGGCTGGGGGGAAATGGGGAGTACAAGACAGAAGAACATGTTCTAAAATTGACTGTGGCGGTTAGGTTTCTGGGCTGGTTTATGCCATCAATGTGTTCTTGCTTCTCAACGCTGAAAGAATTCATGCGGCAGAAGCACTTTTGTAAATCCGAGTGGCTTTTATGAAGAAAAGGGAAGCTTCAGGTATCGCAGTCTCAAAAAGTACACGCTGTCTCTGGAAGGCGTGCCAGGCAGCATAGGGACCGGGCAAGAGTTTGCATCTGAAGCTGGCCACTTCAGGGGAGCATAAGAAAACCAAACCAGACCACGGTGAAGGAATACCGGAACAGGATCGCAAAGTCAAGCGTGGGGACCCAAGAGCAGGAAATCCCAAGAGAGTGAGCAGGCTGGGCGAGAAGGCGTGTGGATGCTGGCACATGGGAGGAATCTCACCCTCTGACCTGCAAGAGCACAACCAAAGAAGAGAAGAGAGCGAGCCTGCCCTCAGCCTGCTTTTACCCGCTCCTATCCCCACCAGCTCGGGAGGCGTGGCTGAGGGTATTGGCTGATCTTATTGGTTGAGTTTAGGCACACCTGTGGGATGTGATGTCGTTAGTGCCTAGTCTGTACGTCCAGGTGGACCTCGCACCTGGCCTAGGTGAGTTGGGTCTGAGCATGCTCAGTTCTGGATTGCCCCACAGGTGTCTAATTAATGTGCCTGATTATTGTGGCATGGACAGCTGATTTTCGTTTAGCCTAGGCATTTGGGGGAAGAGAACCCCCTTTGTCCCTATCTAGCTACCTTTCATGGTGGTGATTTTACAACACTTTTTAGTATGCTGCCACCAATGAGTATATTATGTGTGAATTGTTTGTTGACAAAACTGTTATAATTCTTTAAATAAAAGCAAAAAAACATGTGCAGCTGAGAGAAAATGCAATTTCCCCATAAAGAAAACTAAGGTAGCATTGCCTTTCTGAGTGCAAACCTTGATAACGAATCATGGATTTTTGGCACTTAAAAAAAAAAAGCTGAACTGGTAAACGTTTTTTGTTCTATTTTTACCACAACTACCACAATCACATTTAAATAAATAAATGTTGCTAGTTTAAAACATCAGTATCGTCAACTTTCCTCTAGTTCCTAAAGGTTTCCTCCCCGCTCCCACTACCATGACTCGAATTCGACCTTGCAAGGCTGGCTAGACCAGAGGAGGTACACTGGTACAGATAGGAACTGAAAATACAGGGAATCCAGGGCGGATGAGCCCTACAGGACCAGTGGTGTGAGTGGCGAAACAGGGAGGGTAAAGGGAGAATGGGTAGGAAAGAGGGAACCGATTACATGGAACTGTGTGTGACCTCCTCCCTGGGGGACAGACAACCGAAAAGTGGATGAAGGGAGACGTCGGACAGGGCAAAACATGACAAAATACCCATTTATAAACTATCAAGGGCTCATGCGGGAGGGGGGAGCGGGGAGGGAGGGGGAAAATGAGGACCTAATGTCGGGGGTTTAAGTGGAGAGAAAATGTTTTGAGAATGATATACAAATGTGCTTTACACAATTGATGTGTGTATGGATTGCGATAACAGTTGTATGTGAGCCTCCAATAAAATGTTTAAATAAATAAATAAATAAATAAAATAAAATAAAATAAAACATCAGTATTGGGCCCCAGTTAGTAGACCAAGAGATAAGACTGAGTTCACAGCATAATGGAATGAACACCGACCAAGGGGCAAAAGACCCAGGCTTGAATCTCTGAGAGGCTTTGCCATCCATAGGACACCTGACCTTCCATGCACGGGACCCAGCTTCAATTCCTACTCCATGTACCTCCTGCACTGTCAGGGGTGGTTGGAGCATTGCTGTGATGCTGTATAGGTCTCAGCAGTGCTGCCAAATTCAGACAGACAAGGAAGAAAAGCCTGGTGAGTCACTCCTCCAAATCTGCCAACTAAACCAGTCCCACGCAGAGCTGACATGGGGCTGGTGGGGACTCCTCCTGCTGCGTAGGGATTGCTGGGAGTCAGGGCCTGGCCCCAAGACCTCATCTCTCTGTTCCTCTCTTCTTTACAATGGAGCTGCATAGGACCCTGTGAACAGGGCCTGAGTGTGAGCCCAGCACGTCATGAGTGCCCTGTGCCATGGACAGGGCCCCTTTGTGGAAGCAGGAAGGGGAGGATTCAGAATGCTTGTCCATGGGGCAGCTGTCTTCTCGACCATTTGGCCATGACCTAATCCCTTCCTTCCAGGATTTCCCCAAACACACACTTACTGCCATCAAGTAGATCCTGACTCACAGCAAGCCTGTGGGGCAGGGTAGAACTACCCCTGTGCATTTATGAGAGTGTAAGCTTTTATGGGTTCTCCCAAGAAGCAGCTGGTGGTTTTGAACATCTCACCTTGCGATTCACAGCCCAACTTGTAACCACGACACTACCAGGGCTCCTGGTCTTGGAAATGCTTCTTCCCTGATATAGCAAGTCCATTGAGGGATCTGGGGAGGGGAGGCAGCGGCTCCAGAGACTTCAGGCGGTGATGGGTGGTGGTGGGTGGGGAAAGGTGCTCCGGTGACAGAGGGGACACAGGGAGAATAAGCTGGAGACACAGGCGAGGCGCTGAGTCCTCCAGGATGAATGTTCAGACTGTGGAGGCAGAGGGAAGAAGGGCAGCCGAGCCCTGCTGAGAGGGGCAGGCCATCCCTCCGCTGAGCCAGGCTGAGTATCCGCCCTACTGGGAAGGTTGGCCCCATGGCGGTGCATGAGATGGGTTTAGGCACAGAATTTAAGGGGGTGCCACAAAATTCACTCATCAGGAAAGGTAATATTTCAGCGTAAATATATATTTTTTAAATCAGACTTCATTCCACCTCTCCCCACTCAACCAAAAAGATTCATTGTGACTGACACCTGTCATCCAGTCCACCCTGCCTCACAGTAAGCCAAAAGACAGGGTAGAGCTGCCCGCTGTGTATCGCTGCGATCGTTACTGTTTATGGGAGTGGACAGCCTCGTCTTTCTCCGGCAGAGACTAATGACCTGGTGGATCGCCAGCCAACGGCTAACCGCTATGCCACCCTCATGACTAGACCACAAAACACTACAGCCAAACCCACTGCCATCGAGGCGATACTGACTTACAGTGACCCTCCAGGGCGGCCCTCTAGAATGGCCCCTTTGAGGCAAGACTAACTCTTTACAGGCCCCATCTTTCTCATTTACATAAACCCAGGGTCTCCCTCGTATCCACCTCACCCGACTCTTAGCCATACTGGATGCCACCTCAGAAAGCTGGAAATGGACCTTCTCCTCCGGGCTTCCCAGAGACTCTTCCCAAAGTCGGAGTCGAGGAGGAGGAGTGGGGAGGCCTTACGTCGAGCTGGTTCGAGTTGGAGCCCGCCCACTGTGCTGCAGGAGATGAGCCTCAGCAACCTGCAGAGTGTGTCCAAATGGATTTGGCAGCAGTGAATTTGCTTTTGAGTTTCTTTCTGTCTATAGTGATTGTTTGCTTTTTCTTTTTTTTCAGATGTTTCTTTCTAATGAATTGACCATTACATTTCAAAGTTCTGAAATGGCCAACAGACCATAGGAAGACATTTCTTTAGGCTCCTGCTTGAAGCCAACAGCTCCATCAAACTGTTAGCCTTGATTCAGGGCCAAGACTGTTTGCTTTTTCTTGGGGTGGCTGAGTAGTCAGCCCATTGGGGACTGCAAGTATGCCCTTGGGCCTACATTTTATCCCTTTGGGGGGCATGTCTCAGTCTTTGGGCTGTAGGAATGCAAGCAGGGTGCAGTCAGTACACTGTGCCTAGTCATGGGTGTGGTGGGGGAGGCTAAGTGTTTCCATCAATGGAAATGTGGGTGTGTGTTTAGCTCTTTACAATTGGTCTCCA
>NW_022111366.1:6298034-6301323 GCF_000313985.2 Echinops telfairi
TCAGCTTCCCACTACCTCGTCAGCAGGTGTGGAGGGAAAGGGACATTTGTTCACCTGTGTATTCAACATTCACCAAGCTTCCACCTCATGCCAGGCATTTGCTTGGCATGGGGAACCCAGAGGTCCTGACCTAGAAGCCCTCACAGGTGGGTAGGGGAGACCACGGGGGACAGTGAGAGTGACGAAGGTGATGCTAGCGGGTTTTCAGGGGGTGTCGTGTGCTCAGAGCAGAGGGTTAGGTTTGTCACCGAATGGATTCCGACTCAGGATAGACCTGCCCTCTGGAGCGGGTCACCAGGTCTCTTTTCCTGGGGAGCAGCTGGGAAGTTTGAACTGCCAACCATTCTGGGTCACAGCTCAACACTTAACCAGGGCTCTTTTGGGGACACAGGGCACTAAAATCTATCTAAAGGAAGGAGGGTAGAAAGCATATCAGGCAAAGGGACTGTGGTGGTTACATAATTTCCAGTCCACTTGACCCCTTGAAGAGTAGGGGTGGAGTTTAGCCTAACTGGTCACAGCCTGATGGTACCTCCTTGTGGGCGTGACCACCTCCTAAGGAGGGTCCTGGGAACCTCCCGCTCTTTCTGTGCTTCACCTTCCCGTTAACAAGCCACTCAGACACCTGCCAGAGACCTGAAAGACCCCTGGAGATGTATCCACTGCCACTGGATCCATAAGACTTTTCACCCACTGGCCAGTGATTTTCCCGCATTTTGTATCATTTCATGTGGCTCTATGAGTCTGAGGAGGGACTTACGGACTAGTATCAGACTTTTGGCCCTGAGTTGGACTGGGCTGGGATGCTTGCTTGATGATATGTAATTGCTTCTTGACATAAAGCTCTCTCTTACACATAAATGAGTGTCACTGAATTTGTTTCTCTATTCAACTCTAAATGTACAGCAATGACTTCCTCCGGCTCCCATTGGGCCCTCTGCATGCTCCCCGAAAGTCACTCTAAAGAAACCCCCAATCCATGCAAAACTGAGCCTGCTGTGCAAGTAGATCTTTCAGACAAGGGGGCTCAATCCCGATTGTCTGGGCACCGCTGGTCAGTCAGTGTGGCCTAACGCCTTGCCCATCTCTCTTACAACCCATCACGGTAGCTGTATGTAGTAGCCAGGGTCCCTGTCTGAGTCTGGCTAGGTGGTTAGCTTCATGAGGTAGGATGAGTTGGCCATGTCTGGTTTGCAGCCCCAGAGCCCAGCCTAATGCATGGTTCATGGTTAAGTGCTGGATAAATATTTATTAATGAATACATACATAAATAAGTAGGGGTAAAAGCAGTAAGTTCAAGGACGCACAAGTTGCTTTGCATTTGGTTTCTCTTCCAGCCCTTCTACATCCTCATAATGTTGTCTGATGTGTGGCCTCTGGATATAGCCAGCGTTGGATAGATACTTTAATGATGACCCATTGACAGATAATCATTTGGTGTCAGGGATTAAATTGTGTCCCCCTCCCCATTATGTGCCATCATGACTGAGCTCTGATTCTAGTGGTTCGACAGTTATGCAATGATATAATAATCCCCGCGATGGGATCCAATAATCAGTTATAAGAGGATTTGGATGGGATGCAGCACCCTTACTCAGGTCACAGTCCTGCTGTCTCGGGAGTGGCTTGTATCATCTGGTATTCCACCAGAAATAAAAGGATAGAGAAGCTACAAAAGTAAGGAGGGACCTGACTACCATCATCAGGGAAGAAGGTTCAGGAGCGTAATGCATGCTTTGGACTCCGGGCCCTGAGCTGAGAACCTCCTAGACCCAGCCCAGGAGGAGATTGATACTAGACTGATGGAGATCTCCATGACACTCTAGGCCGACAGATGCTAACAGGAGACACAGGCTTTCCTCCGAGCTGACATAGAGAGAAAACCTTCCTCTGTTTGGACTTCTAGCCATCTAAATGAGGAGATAGTAAATTTGTTTGTCAAGGCCATCCACTTGTGCTATTTCTGTTACAGCAACACTAAGTAGATAGTTAAGACACCTGGGAAAACTAGACCCACAGCGTCATCCAAGAATGAGGAACCCTCTCGTCTCTTTCCCTTTCCTGTCAATGTGAACCATATGGCAAATCATTACTCCATGAGATTCATAAGCGTATTCTCCACAACAGGATACATTGCTCCCTCACTTTCTGTTCAGCTTTCCAAATAAAACCTAGAGGAATGAACTTCTATTGCACCGTGGTGGACAACAGCAATGCAATGATTAAACAAAGGGTAAGTTAAGAACGCCCTACTTGAATATTTCCTTTCTGTTCCAAATCGCTCTGTTAAGTGACAGGAACCTTAATGAAGCAAACACATTAGTTACTAATCTGTGACTCTCAGACTACAGGTTCGGTGTTACAACACTTTGGAAAAGTGCAACCTTAAGTTAAAGATGGTGAATGAATCTTCCATCTTACGTCCCTGTTTTCCATTTACATTTTATAAATCCTCGACTTCTACATTTTCTCAGAGCATTTTCTTATCTGTGTAATAATAATAACAATAATAATAATACTTGGCTTATCTACCTCAAGAGCTGTTGTGAAAATCATGGATGTGAGGGTGTTTTGTCAACTACCAAGGGGTGTACAAATGTAAAGAACCATTACTGTCTGGAGTCAAAGTCTTAGCAACC
This sequence comes from Echinops telfairi, assembly GCF_000313985.2. NCBI lineage: Eukaryota > Metazoa > Chordata > Mammalia > Afrosoricida > Tenrecidae > Echinops > Echinops telfairi. Next base: position 6,300,674 of record NW_022111366.1, read on the forward strand.
AAGAGCTATGAGTGGCAATCATACAGGATGCAAAGTTGCTAGACACTTAAGTACATGGGGGAGGCAGTGCAATTCACTCCTTCTCCACCTGATGCAGAATCTTAAGGGAAATCTTCTAGGGGTTCAACTGGCAAAATTCATAGCAAATGGATATGCTTAGTCATCGCACGAGTAAGCCAAGTCAGCATAAGTGTTTTCGTGAAGGGCTTCAGAACACCCTAGACTCCGGTCAAGCTCTGACCTGAATGTAATCTCAGGAAGACGGGCCTGAAGGTAATTTCAAACTAGAAAGCAGAACTCCAGTGGCTTGTGTCTTGCTTTACCATGCCAACTATCATGTGACAGGGTCCTTCTGAGGGTGATCTGCAGGGCACCTGCATCAAAATGACATGACCTGAGAGAGGGGAGAGGAGGGAATCCCTGGATGGGGCATATGAGTTAATGTGTGCTGGGCTGCTAACTGAAAGACAGGGCATTCGAATCCACCCAAGGCGACTTCAAAGAAAGGCCTGGTGACATACTTCTGAAAAAGCAGCCATTGGCTGCCCCGTGGAGCACACTTCCATTCGGACACAACGAGCTGGACCACCTGGGTTTTCTGGTGGGAGGCATCAGAGTTGCTAAAATGCACTTCGCTGGGACCCCCACCC
>NW_022111366.1:6302758-6303883 GCF_000313985.2 Echinops telfairi
CTCCTCCTCCTCCTCCTCCTCACTGCCTAGCTTCTCCATCCTGACCTTCTCAACCATCGCCAGTCCTTTTACCACCGCTGGGACCATTATCACCACAATCACGATTACTACCTTTACAACCACCATTAATTACCATGGCAACCACTGGGGCTGGCCTGACCACGTGACCATCTCTGTGAGAAATAAATCCCACTTGCTTCATCTTTAGTAATTCAGGGAACAAAAGGCGAAGCAGTTACTAAATAGCCAGAAGACAAACTGATAGCTGATGTGTGGAATGGTATCACGTGATTATCCAGGGAGGGCCAGGGAAAGTTAGAAACTAAGGAAGTAGGGGATTGCCAGGAAAGATTGTTAACCCCATCATATTCAGCCAATGAGGAAAAGCGGGGAGGTCGTGGGGGATGGATTCTCGAGCTGCAGAATACATCGTGCTCACAAAACCATTGTTGCACACACCGGCCTATTTTGTCCATCTGAGGTTCACCCGCTCAGTTTTGTAAAATTGATGAATGAAGCGTCTTTCTTGCTAAAGTGGGTACAGAGGGGATTTCTCAAGTGCTCCTCAGTAAACGCTCCTGATGACTCATCTGTTCCACATATGAGATAAGGTCCTCCACCCCCCTCCAAGTCGGGGTTTGTACTAACCTGCTCGTGAGCAAGACGACCTGAGATGGGATCCGAGTGTCCATGGCATTTCTCGCCATCACCACTTCCATCATCATTACTGCCACCACCTCTTACCATCACTAATTTACAAAGAAAAATTGAATCCATGTGTTTAATGTTCTTCATCAATATTAGTCGGCACCACTACTAGCCTCAAGAACCCAAAGCAATGTTCTGTGCTAGATAATTCGCCCTGTCGTACCTCAAAACCGTCATATCTCCAGAGCATGAATTTGCCCAATGACATCAGCACAACAACAAAAACAGGGCAATCGTTCCTTGTTCTGGCCTTTGCAAAAACAACAGCCACGCACCATGCGCTTCAGACTCCAGAGTCTTTCTAAGATGAAGTCAGGGGTAACGGAGGTTTTGTAAAGGGAGCTCAGCTTTCTTCATGAACCCTTGAAGCTACTGAGTCACTGGGCTCAAAGATGTGTCTGGTAAACTCCAGATGTT
>NW_022111366.1:6305546-6307581 GCF_000313985.2 Echinops telfairi
ACAGAATTCTCACTTCCCATTGGCTTGATACCCGGCCAACGTACCTTAGGTATGCCCGCCACTCATGCGTCAGCGGAGGCGTGTGTGTTGTTAGGAGGCTGAGCAGGTGGACTAGGCAGGTGGACTAGGCAGATGGAAGTCCTGGAGATCTGCTTGGGGAAACCAGCCAATGAAAGCCTTATGGCTCATAACGGTCCAAGGTAACAGACAACAACTTTGTTCTAAAGGTCCAGGGATAAAGATTTTTTTCCTTGCCTGCCCAATCTACAACGACACTAACACCCCCCCCACCCCACCCCCACAAATAAACTCACAATCACTCAGGCAATTCCACCTCATAGCAACCCCGTAGAGGGTTTGCTAGGCTGCATCTCTTTATAGAAACACATAGCCTCTTCTTTCTCCCATCGAGTGACTGGTGGTCCTGAACCACTGACCTTGAGGTGAGCAGCCTTCACCTACATCTCCACCAGGGCTCCTCCTAATCACATTGCAATAGAAACAAATACAATTAGGGAAGGATCCTAAAACACTTGGATAATTTTACCCCACAGAGAAAAAAATGAAAGAAGTTGACAATCAATTCTTACTGGGACCGTGATTAGTGACAGCCCTTCACCGCTTCTCACATGCTGGCATTTCGAATGACTCACGTCAGTGCATAGGGGAGGAGGGGGTGGGGCGGGGAAGAGGAAGCGTTTTTAGAAGGAATCGTTGAAAACGTCACTCTTTCTGGGTTGCGTTTGCTGTCTCATACCTTCCCGTTCTAGCTGTGGCTGACCTGGCACTTACCCCTCCCCGATGCCCACGTCCTGCAGAACTCTCACTCGGTCATGTTCTCCCCACACTGCGCTGCTCTCAAGGGGAGGCAATGCACCACAAGGGACCCTAAATGCTGTCCTTTGGGACCCTCAAGTCCGTTCCAGTCCACACTGTCCCTGTGGACAACAGAGTGAAACTTGCCCAACTGCTGTACCATCCGAACAATTGACATCGCAGCCATCTCTTTGAGTCTTCTCTTTTCCACGGACCTTTACCTTACCAACATGAAGACCTTCTCCAGACACTGGTCCCTCCTGATAACAGATCCAAGGTAGGTGCCCTGAAGTCGCGCCCTCTTTGTTTCTGAGGAACATTCTGCCTGAACCGCTTCTAAGACAGATTTGTTCCTTCTTCTAGCAGTCTGCAGTATGTCCAATATTCTTTGCCAACAAATGCATCCATTCTTCCTTAATCTTTGTGGTAGTTACATAATCTGGTGTCACCTTGCAAAGGGGTGGGGTCCAGTCTGTTGATCAGGTCGCAGCTTGACGACCTCCTGTAGAGGTTCCACAGAGATAAATAGCTCACTGGAGGTCAGATACAGGTAGATTCTCTGCTTCATCTTCCTGCGGAGAAGACACATGGAGCTACACTAGTGCCCTGGAGCTGGATGAGCCACACGGGGACCCATGCCAGTGCTGAGATGATGCTTCCACCACCACTGGATCCACAAGACTTTCCATTCATTGGCCTGTGAGCTTCTGCATTTGGCGTCATTGCATGTGTTGTGTGAGTCTGAAGAGGAAGTTATAGACATATGGGAAGTTATCGGACATATGGGGTAATATCGGACCTATGGACTTGATATGGACTGGGTTGTTTTCTTAATGTACAACTGATCTTTGATACAAAGTTATTTCCTGTACACATGTGAGTCTCCCTGTATCCGTTTCTCTAGTCAACCTGGATGCACACAATCTTCCTTAGTCACTGTATACTTTTCAAATGAATACGAGGCCATCTGGAAAAAATATCAAGATCTGCATCATTTGCACCTTAGTTTTCAAAGTGAAGTGAAGTCTTTGTAACACTTTAAAAAGGTCTTCTGACGCAGACTTGCTTGGTACAATTCATTTGATTTCTTGACTGTTGCTTCTATTGGCGTTGATTGTGGATGCAGATAAAATGAGATCCTTGACTGTATCTTTTCTCCATGTATCATGCTGTTGTGTCTATTGGTCTCATTGTCAGGTGCAAGCCATGCTGAAGACTC
>NW_022111366.1:6308508-6310211 GCF_000313985.2 Echinops telfairi
CTATGCCATTTATAGTGCTTTCTAATTTAACTGTTTATTTCTTGTATTGTATATTTATCTGTATATGATTTAACAGTTCATTTCTCGTTATATATCTAATTATCTTTATAAATAAATATATTATATTATCAGGAATTTGGTTTTATCTCTCTACAGAACCCTGTCTAACACACCGCCTTTTCTTTCCCGGTGTTCTAAGTGGTTCAAATTCACAACCACTTTTGGTTCATAGCTGGTACTCACCAATGGTGAGCTCTCTTCTTTAGAGCTAGGAACCAACTCCTATTAAGGGCTCATTGGCTCTTTACATGTCCTTTACATGTCAATAATGGCTCATCTTGATGAGCGTGTTTAAATGTGGGACAGTCTCTGAGAGGCTTTATCACTCCTCATTATAGAGCTGACGTCATAGAGGCTCACATTTTCATACAATGACTTTGAAACACCGAAGGGCTTCTCTAGGATCCTCTTTCCTGTTGGTCGTCCAGCAACATTCCCAGGTCATGGAGTTACTGGCATATCTGGAATTTAGGGTTGCTGGATTCAGCAAATAAACAAAGACAGGATTCCCAGTTTAATTTAAACAGAATATGAATAGCACATATGCTGCATTTAAGGTAAGTATGGCCCATGTAACATTTACGTAAAAAATATATACACTAATGCTAAAGCAAAAGAAAGCTCACTGTCTTGTGTTTCATCTGACAACCTGACTTACAAGCATCTTCTCTGTTCAATAAGGAAGAACCCCCTTGAGAAACAATATCTCCTAGTAAATGATGCCTCCCTGTGTGTGTCTCAGCCACACTCCCTAATTCTGAGGCATGGAGCATCTATCAAGACGGATTCAAACTGCCCATTTGTGCATTTTCCTTAAAAATTAGAATCTGTGTCTTTATTTCTGCTGAAATCTGCTGCTGCGTCTCAGTGAAAGCCCCCAGTCTCACCAAGTTCTGATTGGCAAACATTGGAAGTGTCGGTTTTCAAAGAGTCCCAGTTCGCTTTTAATAAGAGATTTAACTTAATTGGATGCTAGTCAATCGTGGCAGGATATTTGTTTTTAGCTTGATGGGAATGGCAGAGGACCATGTGGGCATGAAATAGCTCACTAGTTGTCTTTGTTTTCAGTGGCGCCTTGGCTCTTACTGTTCCTTCTGAATGCCATGAATGTTGGCTCCCCAACAAGTTAAATATCCTCTCTGAATAGGGACTGTTCTGAGGAGTCCCCTTCTATACGGAAACGTTCCTGTGGAAACACAGAAGAGGGAGAACAGTGGGTACACTCTGACAGGTAATTCAGGAAGGCCTTCTTTGAACTTGCCAATGAGGGACAGGAGGCTGGGTTGACATTGGGAGGGTGGGAGGCTGGACAGGGGCTCAGGCTGCCCCTGTGGCTGTCTTTGCTTAGGGTAGGCCATCATGGGGGGCTTGAAATCCCTTGAATTATCTTTATACCTGAAGGTCACCCCTTTTCGGCATCACACCATTGCCCAGACCAATTTCACAGAGATTTGGTGTATTCTCAGATTTTGTGTGGAGTGGATGGTGGACTTGTTCATGGCACAGATCTGGTTCTGTGCCGACTTGTTCTATTTGTTAATTGGCTTACAATTTCTATTTTGAGGACTGGATACTCAGTTGTTGTTTTTGAAAACCTCACTTCTATCATTAGCACCAGCAGTCTTTTTTGTTGGGTCCATTTG
>NW_022111366.1:6311166-6312733 GCF_000313985.2 Echinops telfairi
TTATCAGAAAATCATTGGGTTTACTATGCTGGAATGACACAATCGAGAGGAATGGCATTGCATTCATCATCAAAAAGGACATTTCAGGAGCATTTTTGAAGTACAATAGTGTCTGTGGTAGGATTATATCTATCGCCATTTCAAGGAATTCCAAACAATACAACCATTATTCAAATTGATGCACCAACTACTAAAGCTAGTGATTCAGAACTTAAGAATTCTACCAATGTCTTCAGTCTGAAGTTGATCCTTCTTGCAATCAAGATACATTGATAATTTTTGGCCATTAGAATGCAAAAGTTAGAAACAAAGAAGAAAGAACAGTAGTTGGAAAATAAGGCCTTGATGAAAGAAATACAGCAAAAGATCCCACGTTAGTTTTACAGACCAATGACTTCTTTATAGCAAATACTTTTTTCAGCCACACGAACAGTGACTATACACATGGGGTTCTCTATATGGAATACACAGAAATCATATTGACTGCAGCTGTGGGAGGAGACAATGGAGCGCAATATAAGCAGCTAGAATGAGGCCAGGGGCCAACTATGAAACAAATCAGTTGCTCATATAGAAGTTCAGTTGGAGCTGAGGGCAATTAAAACAAGTCCATGAGAGCCAATATATGACGTTGGTCTTATCTCATCCGAATTTCGAGAATATCTCAAGAACAAATTTGCTGCATTGCACACCTACGGGAGGCTTGATGAGCTGTGGGATGACATCAAGATTATCTATCAATCATTAGGAAAGCAAACGGCTTTAAAAAAATAGGAAGGCAAAGTTCAAAGTGGATGCCAGTACAGTCTGAAACTTGCTCTTACCGCGAGAGTAGCTCAGGCAAATGAAAGCAATGAATGATGCCGCCGAAGCGCTGAACAGAACAGTTCAAAGGGCAGCATTAGAAGACAACGTCAAATATTCTAATGTGCAACGATCTATAGTGTGAAAACCAAAAAAGAAGAACACACTCAGCCTATCCTAACCTGAAGGAACTCAAGAAAAAGAAAGTCTAGTCTTGCGTTCCAATATTTAAAAATGCGAACGATGCAGGAAACATCCAAAGATGGAAATCCAAAAATACCCAGAGTCACTGAATCAAAAAGAATGAATTGACATTCCATCATCTCAGGAGGTGGAATCTGAGCAAGACTCAATGCTAGAGAGGCGGATGGCCCCCAGTTCAGCTAGCAATGGTGTGCCATTGGCACATCACAAGCTGTTAGTAAGCCTTCCTCTAACCCCACCGCTGTGTTTTCCTTCATGCAGTTCACCTTCTCAAATTATTCACCTATACAGATTTAATGAGCATGGTGAAAGTTTACAACCCGATGCACACTTTCCTGATTTTAAGCCAGGATTTTTATCTTTTGTTTTGTTTAAGCGATTGCCTCCTGGTCTTATGTACAGGTTCCATACTGTGTTAGTCTGGGTACTTTAGAGAAACAAATCCACAGAAACTCATGTATAAGAGAGCGTTTTATATAAAGGTCAAGTGCACATCAAAAAACATCCCAACCCAGTGCTGCCCAAGCCCACAAGTCCAACATTAACCCATTAACGCATA
>NW_022111366.1:6313372-6315078 GCF_000313985.2 Echinops telfairi
CTGCCTGTTGAGGTACAACTGCAACCGTTTTTGAATGATCTTCAGCAAATGTTTCCTTGAGGCTGATACTATTGGGATTGTTTGATAATTTCCACATCCTATTAAATCATCTTTCTTTGGCATAGAAAGGGCTTTCATTCATTTGTTGCTTGGGTATTCCCAATTTCTTCAGCTAGATGGCTGAATCTTGCCCGCCTTGCATCTGTTTGTTGTAGCATCTCCTCTGGTGAGTTGGTTATTTGTCAATGCCATCAGCACGGCTTCAATCCCATCCATTTACTTAGGGACAAATAAGCCAAGATCGAGGTTCAGCAGAGTAAGTGATCTTCAGTTACTGGAGAGGGCTTGGCTGAGGTGTATTTATTCATTGTGGACATCAGGCAGAACCTGGGCCACAGTAATCACCCGGTCGTAACCCATCAAGTTCTTCAGATCTGTTGAAACTAGATAATCTTGAGTTCTTGAAATGTAGCCACGTGTAGTGAGAAACAAGGAGAGACACACACAGGCCTTTTGTGGCTACTGACTGACCCGAGGACAAAGGCAGCCATGTCTGTGATCTCAAAGTCCCTACAGTTGACTGAGGTTTATAGTGGCTGGCCACCAATTGTGTGTCAATGTGTTGTACTGTGGTGGTTTGTGTGTTGCTGTGATGCCGGAAACGATATCATTGGTATTTCAAATATTAGCAGGGTCATCCAAAGTGAACAGATTTCAGCAGAGCTGCCAAACTCAGTACAGACTATGGAAGAAGGAGCCGGCTGTTCAATTCTGAGGAACTAGCCACTGGAAACCTTATTGACAGCATAAAAATAGTGTCAGGTACTGAAAACCTCATGGAAAGAAAGAGAGCATTGTTGGAGATAGTACCAGAAGGTGAACCCCTCAGGTCAGAAGGCACCCAAGACATGAATAAGGAAGAGCTGCCTTCTCAAAGCAGGGTCACTCAGAAGGATGTTCATGGAGTAAAGCCTTTGGGACCTTTCATTTGCTGAGTGGGCTCGACTCAAAATGAGAAGAAACTGCACAAGTATCAATTAATAACCAGAACTTGGAATGTACAAAATATGAATAGAGGAAAAGTGGAAGTTGTAAAAAATGAAACAAAATGCATTCAGATCAACATTCTAGGCATTAGTGAGCTGAAATGGGCTGGTAGTGGCCATTTTAAATCAGAAAATCCTAGGGTTTATTATAATGGGAATAACCATCAAGAGGAATGGCTCAACCAGTCGCAATCAACACATAACCACCCTCCCCACCCCAAGGGGATGAACAACAAAAACTGTGGGGGAAGGGAACATCAGCTGCCGTAAGATATTAAAATAACAATAATTTATAATTTATCAAGGGGTCACGAAGGTGGGAGGGGGGCAGGAGGGAAAAAAGAGGAGCTGATACCAAGGGCTCAAAAGTAAATATTTATCCCCTTACAGAAGGGGTACAGGGAGGAGATGAGCCAGTCAGGGTGCAGTATAGCCCCAATGATACATACAACTTCCTATAGTTCTTTAATACTTCATCTCCCCACCTTACTATCATGATGCCAATTCTACCTTACAAATCTGGCTACATCAGAGCATGTCCACAGTTACAGATAAGAGCTGGAAACACAGGGAATTCAGGACAGATTAAACCCCTCAGGACCTTAATAAGAGTAGCCATACCAGGAGGTGAAGGGGAAGGTGGGGGGAGATAAGAGGAAC
>NW_022111366.1:6316039-6318400 GCF_000313985.2 Echinops telfairi
GAGAAAATTAAGACAAGTCTACGACAGCCAAATACTACCTTGGGTCTATCCTATCCGCGTTTCGAGAATACCTCAAGAACAGATCTGCTGCATTGCACGCTAAGGACAGAAGGCCTGCTCTTAATCACGGAGTAGCTGAAGCAAATGGAAGAAATGACGAAGTCAAAGAGCTAAATAGAAAAATTCAAAGGGCAGCATGAGAAGACAAAGCCAAATATGATGTTGACATGGGCAAGACCTAGAAATAGAAAACCAAAAAGGAAATACACACTCAAACTGCAAGAACTCTAGAAAAAAATCCAAGCCTGGAGTTGTAATGTTGACAAAGTCTATGGGCATAATATTGAAAAACTGGGGGGAGAAGCAAAAGAAGATGGAAAGAATACACAACCACTGCACCGAAAAGAGCGAGTCGACACTCCACCACTTCAGGAGGGAGCATATGAGCAAGAATCATGGTTCTGAAGTTCAAGCTGCACTGAAAGCATTATCGGTGGGGGCCCAGCCTCCCCACTACCGAATAGGTCCAAGGGACGGCTGTGTAATGAGGGTTAAATTAGAGACATCAGAAAAGATAAAACATGCGAGGGCTCACCTCCACAATTGCCTCAGGAACCAGGTCAGAGCAGAGAGAGAGCTTAAAGTAGTCTCACTAGCTTATATAATCTGGGGCACTCCGGCACAGTGAGCACATATGTCACAAGAAGGGGTTGTATAAGAGGTATACATGCAACATGGCGGGGATGAGCTAGGGCTATACACCCAATCAACAGAAAGGAGAGGCACTAGAAGCAAACGTGTGGCAGGAAGGCAGATAAGTAACAAGACGGGCAGTCTCTCCTTGGTCATCTCTGAGCTGGCTTGATGTTAGCTGTCTTTGAGTTCTTCTCCAGGAGAACAATCTAGGATCCTTATCAGAAGGGAGTGGGCCCTACGTAGGGTGGGACAGACAGTAGGGTCTGATTGCTTTTGATGACAGATGACCTTCAGGTAGATAGCTTTCAAGCAGTTGACCTTCAAGAGTATAGTCAGTGACCATGTGTTTGCAAACAGCACCTTAAAATTGGCATTATTATGGGGGACATCATGGGGAATAACTTTTACTTAGGAGAATGTGAGTGGGACACATCTTCGACCCACAAACGTGAAGGTTCCCTCCACCAGAGCCCTGGCCTCCCAGTCTCCTTAACCTATAAATGTTGAGAGTTTGTCCACATACACTCTCGTCCTTTCAGTTTCCCACATTTAGCTAAAAAGAAGGTTCCAGAAATTGATGGAATACCAATTGAGACGTTTTAACAAGCTGATGAAGCTTTCGAAGCCTTCACTGTCTATGCCAAAAAATTGGAAGATAGCTACTTGGTCAACTGACTGGAAGAGATCCACATCCGTACCCACTCCAAAGAAAGGTGACCCAATAAAAATGCTCAGGCTATAGAACAATGTCAATATCACAGACAAGTAAAATTTTGCTAAAGATCACACACCAACGTTTGCAGCAACACATTGACAGGGGCCTCTCAGAGGTTCGGGCCAGATTCAGAAGAGGATGTTGAACAAGGAATAACATTGTTGATGTCAGATGGATCTTGGCTGAAAGCAGAGACTACCAGAAAGATGTTTACCTGTGTTTTATTGACTCTGCCAACGCATTTGACTGTGTGGGTCATAACAAACTATGGATAGCCTGGAAAAGAATGGGAAGACCAGGGCACTTCATTGTGCTCAGGCAGCACTTGTACAGTGATCAAGAGGCAGTGTGTGAACAGAGGAAGGCATATTGCATATTTTCACACCGGGAAAGGTGTGCGTCAGGGTAGTATCCTCTCACTATACATATTCAATCTGTATGCTGAGGAAACAATCAGAGAAGCTGGATTATATGTAGAAAAATGCAGCATCAGGATTGGAGGAAGGCTTATTAACAACTTGTGATATGCAGATGAGCCAACCTTGCTCGCTGAAAGTGAAGAGGACTTGAAGCCCTTGCTGATGAAGACCAAGGATTGCAGACTTCTGTATGTACTGCAACTCAATGTAGAGAAAGCCAGCATCCTCACAACTGGACCAAGAGGTAACATCATGATAAATGGAGAAAAGAGTGAAGATGTTAAGGATTTCATCTTGCTTACAGCTACAATCAATGCTCATGGAAGTTAGCAGTCAAGAGATTAAATGACACATTGCGTTAGCTAAATCTGCTGTACAGGATTTGTTTAAAGTGCTGAAAAGCAAGGATGTTACTTGAGGACTAAGATGTTCCTGACTCAAGCCATGATATTTTCAGTCACCTCATATGTATGTGAATGTTGGACATTGAATAAGGCGGACAGAATAAGAACCGATGCATTTGAACTCTGA
>NW_022111366.1:6319645-6327190 GCF_000313985.2 Echinops telfairi
CTGGCAATTCTGCAGGTGGTTGTGGGGCTTGGGGTCTGGGCAGCACACGAGGAAGCAGCAGGTGGGCAGAGAGGCCAGTAGAAAGGGTAACTTGAGCTTTAACCCCGTTGAGAGAAATGAACACAATTGTATATGCAGTGACCCGCTGACCTAGCAATTTCACGTCTATGAATTTATCCCAAACAGAGTGGAAAACGTGTCTGAACCCGGCCTGTACTCACATATTTCCCTTTTCTCAACAGTGTTTTAAATTCTTTATCATTGGCAAAACGAATGACACTGTCAATATGATTATCATTTGCCCAGGGGAATGATTTCTAATGTTCTCTGTCATAAAATGATAATGATGTCTCTAAAGTAAACTCGAGACATATCTAAGCCATAGACAGATATATGAATGGATCAAACTTAATTATTAGGGGCAATCTAAAAAGAATTAGTTCTTATGACATGGCCCTGTTCGATGTTCACCCTCATGAAGAGCTCCCTGAAGAAATGAGAGCTATGGAAAGTGGACTGAAGGGGCCAGCTCGTGCTTGCCTATCAGAAAGACTAGCTTCTAGGGTCTTAAAGGCTTGTCTTCAAACAAGCCGTCCTCTAAACGAAACGAAGTCTGCATGGAAGAAGCACATCAGCCTGTGTGATTCGAGGGCTGTAAATAACAAAATCCAAATCTAAAGGAGGGAATGGTATCAGAGCTTAAAAGGTAACATTTGGTTTGCAGAAGACTATGAATGACAGTAGAAGCCCAACATCTATTTGTAGGCTCCCCACATGGATTACATCTCTGATGAAGTCCCTCTGACCACGGTGGAGGAATGGGAATACCCTAGCTATCAGACAGCAAGCACTGTAAAGTTGATTATGGCAGGCAGAGTTAGGTGAAAATGTAATACCTCATCATTTGAAGTTGTTTCATTTTGTAATGTTTTCTGTTTTCTTTTTGATTGAGGTTTTGTCTAGTCATTGTTTTGTGTTTGGTTGTTTCATACTTGAGTTCTGTCTGATTCTCTGTATAAGAAATCCAGGATAGGTAGATCTCTAGAGACAGCAACTGCACTGATAATTGCGCAGGAGCATGGAAGGGTAGGATGGGGGAAATGAGGAGCTAACAACAATGAAGAAGAGAAGAAAATGTTCTGAAATCGGTTGTGGTGATGATTCTACAAGTCTTAATTTGAAGGAGATTGCATTGCCATGTAATACAATTAAATTTTATTACATGGCAATAGACTATTCTTAAAAATATGAACACATGATATTATGACCATTCACTGCACCATCGTTTAGAAAGTAAAGAATTAGAAACTTGTTGAATGCCCACCAATAAGGAAATAGTTAAACAAATGGTGTTATGCCCACATCATGGGATATTGTGCAGCTGTAAAAACAAAAGAGGAATGATTGTATCTATAACTACACAGTTACCATCAGGCGATAATGCTAACTTACGTTGGAAAACAGAGTACGATATACTTTACGGAAAATCCATTGCCTTTCAGTCTGTTCTGACTCCACCCGCTGGGATTGACTCAACTCTATGATCTGCCCTGTGGTCAGCCTAGAACTACCCCTCAGGGCTTCTTTATGGAAACAGGGTGACACATCTTTCTCTCTCAGAGTGGCTGGTGGGTTCGAACTACAGACCTTTCGGTTAGCAGCCAAATTTTTCACCCACTGTGCCACCAGGGCTCCTTATCTGAGAAAACCCCTTTTGTCCTCAAGTTGATTTCAAATGATAGAGATCTGCTAGGATGGAATGGAACTGCCCGCAATGCTTCCAAGACTAGTCTTTATAGGAGAAGGCTGCCACATCCTTCTTTCAGAGAGGGGCTGGTGGATTTGAACTGCCAACCCTTTAGTTAGCAGCCAGCAGATGTAAGGTCTAAGAATACACTATATATACATTTGTTTGTTTTTTACCATTTTAGTAGGGCTCATACAACTCTTATCACAATCCATATATACATCAATTGTGTAAAGCACATTTGTCCATTCATTGCCCTCATCATTCTCAAAACATTTGCTCTCCACCTAAGCCCTTGGGCATCAGGTCCTCATTTTTCCCCCTCCCTCCCTGCTCCCCCCTCCCTCATGAACCCTTGATAATTTATAAATTATTATTTTGTCATATCTTGCCCTGTCCGACGTCTCCCTTCACCCAGTTTTCTGTTGTCTGTCCCCCAGGGAGGAGGTTATATGTAGATCCTTGTAATCGGTTCCCCCTTTCCAACTCACCCTCCCTCCTCCCTCCCAGTATCGCCACTCACACCACTGGTCCTGAAGGGGCCATCTGCCCTGGATTCCCTGTGTTTCCAGTTCCTATCTGTACCAGTGTACATCCTCTGGTCTTGCCAGATTTGTAAGGTAGAATTGTGATCATGATAGTGTGTGTGTGTGGGTGGGTGGGTGGGGGAGGAAGCATTTAGGCTAGAGGAAAGTTGTATGTTTCATCGTTGCTACATCGCACCCTGACTGGCTGTCTCCTCCCCGAGACCCTTCCATAAGGGGATGTCCAGTGGCCTACAAATGAGCTTTGGATCTCCACTCTGCACCCACGCCCCCCTCATTCACAATGATATGATTTTTTGTTCTGATGATGCCTGATCCCTGATCCCTTCGCCACCTAAAGCAAAAGATAAAGGAAAGGATGACTTGTGGGGAGGAGGGAGCAGGGTGAGGGGATCTGCAGTCCGAGGTGGATTGGTTGTGATGGCAAGAGAACATCAGCTTCGAGGCCTCTTGCTTGTACCATCCTTTTCCGGGGCCCTGGGAGCAGCTTTGGCAATTCTGTAGTCTTTTCCACAAAGAGGCATCAGCATTTACATAGGATTCCTCCCTTGGACTGCTTTCATTTGGACTCATTTGCTGGAGTCAGCACCCACCCACCCACCCACCCCAAGAATGTTGAATGAATGTACAGACTAGAAGATTCTGGTCCCGAATCAGCCTCATCAATGCTTTGTTATTCACGCCCCGTTGCTGCGGGTTGGAGCTATACAGAGCAAGCCATGTCCTTTGCCCCTCAGCCTTCCAAAGATTTGAACACAGAACCTTCTGTTGTCTGGAAGTCCCAGCCGCTTCCCCTCATGCCAATTCGTTATGGCTCTCCTTTAAATCCTGGCACTTTCCTCTAAGCAAGCTGCAGTCTTTGTAGAACTGGTAAGGAAGGCACGAACTACAACCGGATCATTGCTTTGACATTGTCTTCAGAAAATAAACACACACGGGTGTGACTGAAAAGACTAACACCTTATAGATGACCGTCAGTGCTTATGTCACTGTACCCATTTTTTTAATTCGACCGTCTGTTCATTCATTCCCCTATTTATTAATCCAACAGCATTTGTTTGGCACCTGTTGCCTGCTGGGCACTCGGCCAGCTCTTGGGCATATATACAACTGAATAAAGCCTGTCCCCACCAACCACTAGAAATGACATCATGTTTGGTAAATTGCTCTCTCATTACCATTGAGTGGATTCCAACTCATAGCGACCCTGTAGGCCAGGGTAGAGCTGCCCCTGTGAGTTCTCAAGACTGTGACTCTGTATGGGCGTAGAGAGCCCAGTCGTTCTCCTGAGGAGCAGCTGTGGATTCAAACTGCTGACCTTGCGGTTAGAGCCCAACGTGTAAGCTCTGGTCAAGACAGAGGGTAGCTAACATGAGGAAATCCTCAGCTAGATGCACTGACACAATGGCTTTCACATACCAACAGGCATGACGATGGCAAGGGGCCAGGCCGAGTTCCATACGGTCACCACGGGCTGGAGCCGAATCAGCTCACGGGGATGAAAGTTTAGATGTCACTGCTGGCACTCTGCTGTGGAATCTGAGTCAAGGTGTCCAATCCTTCCGAACTTCAGTTCTTCTTTTCAAAACGATAGATCCGGCAACTACCCCAAAGGGTTACTGTAAGGGTTGCTGATACAACACCTGTAAAAGGCTTACGGCAATGGTTGGGTCGTGGAATGCCCGTCGTTTTCACGAATAACACACTTCTAGCTTTGTTTGCCAGCTGCTACTCTCAGGTGTTCTTCTAAACATACACTGCTTTTTTTTTAAAAAAAGCAACATGCTAAAAAGAAAAGAAAAAAGAGTTGGCATCGCAGCACTCATGAACATAGCAGGGGCAAGAGGAAGGAGGTTTGGCAAACAAACTTAGAAGCCCTAGATATTTGCAGAGCAGGGGGTCGGCTAACGTTCTTCCGCTGCACTTGAAGGCTTACAGTGTAGCTGTTTGACTCCGTGGGTGGAGCGGGGAGCACGGGCGCAGGTTCATCCTGGGGGGAGTGGTCAGCTGCATTGGGACAGTCTGAGGTACTAGAGACTGTGTGGGGTGGGGCATCTTCTGCAGCCTGCCTCCCATGTGCTCGCCTGAAGGCAGAGAGGCGGCCCCCCCTGGGTGTGTCTGCGCTGAGGCTGCGGTGAGGGGATGAGGTTGAGCACCTCCTTCTCCGTCCATTTTGCTCAAGAGGGAGCTTTGTTCTGTGAGCAGTAAACAGGGTGGTTTGTTTTGACCAAAGTAGCCACCTTGCTGTACTCTGGGTGTCTGACTTGGCTGGTGGGTGGATTTTCTGGCTTGCCTCCCTCCAGGGGGGTTGTGTGTTGTCTCTCTGTTGACGGCGTACGGGTAGGTCAAACCCAAGATCACTGACTACCAGTACGGAGTGGCTGAATAAGCACGGGTCCAGATGTCCCTTTGGGGGAGGCCACACGCACTGCTCCCTGAATCTGACAGTCTGCCATGGAGGCTGAGCCTGCCTGTGGGGGCTATTGCAGCAGGAGGGGATTGAGTCCCCCCCATTCAGGGCTTAAAGACTGCTCTGGAGACGCAACTCTGCCCTGGCTCCAACTTTTATAGACAGAGATTCTCAGGTAGGGAGTTGGCTTTTTCCCTAACCACCCTCCTGGCCTCCTTCCTTGGGCTCCGGGCCTCCCACAAAGAGATTCTTGGGATCCGGACATTCCACACGAAATCTTGGCCCGGTCCTGACCTGGTGCTTGGTCCAAATGTGTCGATTTCATTGCTGACTATATGAAAGACGCACCCCTTCTGGAATGGCCTGTTGGTTCAAACTCAAAAGTGGCCCTACTGTGTCCTGGGTCCAGAGATAAAGCAGAGCATCCACATTTGGCTTCTGTTCATTGTGTCTGACCTCCCTTCACCTCTCCACCAGCAATGAGCCATCCCTGCTCTCCACCCCACCCCCAGTGAACTCCCCTGGCCTTTCTTCCCCTTAGTGTCTCCTGCATGTGTACCTCCTCAGTCACAGAGAATGGGCTCGGCAGCCTTGACTGAGATGGGGTTCCTTCTGAGGGTGGGAGGGGCTGCCCTGGACAGTCAGTAGGACAGTGTCCGGCAGCAGAGCCCCTGTGGAGTCTCATGAATGAGATGCTGAGTCTATTGCATCTGGAGAAAAGATGCTTTTCTGGCCTGAAGGCAGGCTGTGAGGCCTCCACTTCTCCACAGCCACGTGTGGTGGGAGAGAACTGGGTCTCTGTTCCTCTTTCCCCTGCCCCACCCCGCACCTCCTCCCCACCGGGACCACCCCGGGGAGACTGAATTCAGATGACTACAAAGCAAAGGAGACACACAGAGGCGGGTCCAAGGTTCTGGAACGTTTCCAGAAATCAATTTCCCTTCTACGTGGTGCTGGCTGACACAGGCAGCATTTCTCAGTGTAAGGGGCTCTGCGTCTCATGTGGATATTACAGAAACAAGAGGAGCCATGTCACCTTGTAAGGTAAGACTGAAAAATGAAAACAGCCCAAAATCCAAACTCGGTGCCATCGAGTGAGTTCTGACTCATAGTGACCCCATAGAAGAGACTAGAACAGCCACTGTGGGTTTTCCAAGACTATAAGTCTTTTTTCTTTTTCTTTTTAAATTTTAAACACATCATTGTATTGGGGGCTCTTACAGCTCTTACAACAATCCCTACATCCATTGTATCAAGCACATTTGTACATATGTTGCCATCATCCTTTTCAAAACATTTTCTTTCTATTTGAGTCCTTGGTATCAGCTCCTCTTTTTTCCCTCCGTCCCCCACTTTCCCACCCTCATGCACCTTTCATAATTTATAAATTATGATTTTAGACTGTAAGTCTTTACAGGAGTAGAAAGCCTCATCTTTCTCCCATAGAATGCCTGGTGGTTTAACCTTAGGGCTAGCAGCTCAATTGTATGATAAGAACTCGATGTGTGCAATTTCAGTCCTCTATCAGTCTGCTTATACACTTACAAAATAAAGGCAATTATACAACAGGGCAAACAGGTTAAACAAAAACAAAACAGTTGCTGCCATCGAGTGAGTCCACTTCATTCAATATGTGACAGAGTCAAACTGTGCCCCACCGGGTGTTCAATGGCTGATTGTGTGTGTGTGTGTGTGTGTGTGTGTGTGTGTGTGTGTGTAAATAGATCACCAGCCTTTTTCCAAGGAACTTCTGAGGGGCCACCAACTACAATGTTTTTATTAGTAGCTGAGCAGAGTAACTGATTCACTCGGAGATTCCCAAAACCACGTTTGATAAGTGCTGTCTTTCATCTCTACGAAGCCCTGGTGGTAAGCAGCTCAGTGTGTTTCTTCCATTTGCTTTGGCTACTCTGTGTTCAAGAGAACATCTCAGAGTCTCTGACAACGTCCACGTTGGTCTTTTCTTTCTTCCCCATCTTTGTAATCACCTTTTCTTTTCTTCATGTGTGTCTTTGATACCATCCCAGAACTCAGCAGATCTTCAGACGTTAGTGGTCAGTGTCTAATCCGTTCATGTGATGGTCTGTAAATGCAGGCAGGATACAGTCAAAGTCATATGTTTGCTTTTGTGGATTTGTACTTTTCTTTCACTTCAAATTCAACGCACATGAGCAGCTGAGCTCACATGGTCTTTTCCACAGCTGGCTTTGTTTGGATCGAGCGTATTAGGATCCTCCGTGATCTCTTTCCACACATGCAGTACATCATATTCCTCCGTAGTGCAGCTAACGACATCCACGGGTATCATCACCATTTATGCCACTGGGGGGAAAGGTATTTGCAATAAATGTGGCATTGGTCTTGCAAAATTCTGCTATGTCGCCCTTTGTGTGGCTCCTATCACGATCGTATTTTTTTCTGCTCTTTCCCCCAACTTCCATATTTGAATTACTAGTAATGATTAGCACATCTTGATTGCATATTTGATCCATTTCAGACTGCAGAAGTTAATAAAACCCTTCATCTGTTCCCCTTTGGCAGTGGTTCTCAACCTTCCTAATACTGCAACCCTTTAGTACAGTTCCTCAGGTTGTGGTAATCCCCCAACCATAAAATTATTTTTGCTGCTACTTCATAAGTGTAATTTTGCTGCTGTTATGAATCATAATGTAAATATCTGAAATCCAGGATATATTTTCATTGATACAAATTGAACATAATAAAAGCATAGTGATTACATAAACAATATGTGATTATATATTGTGAAATATTTATCTCTAATGACAAATAAATGAAATTTTGTCTTGAAGCATGGTGTAGGATGGGTAACAGTCTTAATATAA
>NW_022111366.1:6328369-6332108 GCF_000313985.2 Echinops telfairi
CTGCTCTGGCTTACGCCCTTGGTTCTGCTGCTGCTGCTGCCCTGTCACTCATCTGGTGTCACACAGTGTCCTGGATCTAGAAGGTTCTGTCTGTAAGGATCTTGGGGTCCAAAGGATGCATTCCACTACTGACTCTTCTTTTCTGATGGTAGTGAAAATCTTATTTCTCCCTATGAGATGACTGATTTTAAACCTTGCGGGATGTCAAACTGACCAGTCAGGTTAGAGTTCTATACTCCCTACTTGCATGGTCCCACTTAGTCATTTGGTGGGAGTTACAGAGACTCTGACTAAAAGAGCCGCATCCAGTACTTCACTGCACAGCAGGCATGGTATTAGACAATGTTCCACTGCTACTCATAAGGTTCTCACTCACCAACATTTTCTTTAAGGGCAGATTTTCAATTGTGACTTTCTAGTCTGCCGTAAGCTGGAAGCTCTGCTGAGTGATGTCCAGCATGGCCGATCCTACTGGTCTTGGAACTACCAGTGGTATAGCTTCCAGAAGCACAGCAGCACACAGAACACCATGATATAACACACAGGTGAGTATACACAAACAATGTCATTATTATCATGTGCAGGTAAATTTTTGCTAATATAGTTCAAAAATATACCAACAGGGAACCTTCAGAAATTTAAGCTAGATTCAAAAGAAGATGTGGAGTTGGGGATATTATTTTGACATCAAATGCATCTTGGCTGGAAGCAGAGGATGCCAGAATGATGTTTACCAGTGTTTTATGGACTAAGTAAAGACGTTTGGCTATGTGGATCACAGCAAATTATGAATAACATTGTGAAGAATAGAAATTCTAGAACACTTAATTGTGCTCATACAGGGGCAGTACATAGATTAAGAGGTGAATGTTCAAATAGAACATAGGGATAGTCCATGGTTTAAATTCAGGAAGGATGTGTGTCAGAGTCATGTTGTTTCCTTATACTTATTAATTCTGCACCCTGAGAAACAGGGCTATATGAAGAAAAACACTCCATGAGGATTGGAGATAGACTCATTAACCATAAGTAATATGCAGATGTAGCCAGCAGGAGGACTGGAGCCTCTTACTGATAAATACCCAGGAATATTGCCTTCAGGATAGCTTACACTTCAATGTAAAGAAAACAAACATCCCCACAATTAGACCAGTAAGAAGCATCATGATAAACAGAACAATGATTGAAGTTGTCCAGATTTCATTATACTTGGATCCACAATTAATGTCCATGGAAGTAACAATCAAGAAATCAAATGATGCACTGTGTTGGACACATGCTGCAACAGACCTCTTTATTTATTATTTATTGTATTTTATTTTTCTATTGTGTTTTTTCAAACCATTTTATTAGGAGTGAATGTAGACATCATACCATTCCATTGTTCGGTCATCTCAAGCAGTGTTATACAATCACTACCACAATCGGTTTCAAACATGTTCTCCCTCCTTGAACTCCTTGATATCAGGTTGCCCTTACCTTCCCACCTCTGCCACCATCCCCCCAGGAAATTATCTCTATAGATTCACCAACCCTGGGCTTTATAAAAGACTTCTGTAAATTGTTTAAAAGCCAAGATGTCATTATGAGGACTAAGAGGTGATTGACCCAAGCCATGAACTCCTCATATGCATGTGACAATTAGACAATGCATAAGAAAGATTGAAGAAGTCAATAAAACTGTTGGGTGAGGGGTGGTGAAAATGAAGTTGGGAAGTGGGTGGGAGACTAGAATTGATTGTGATTGCACAACTCATTTTACAGGTGTTTTAACCATGGGTGGGTATGGAAGGTTCTAAAATTTATGTGGTGATGATGGTGCAATTCTCCTTGTTATGATTAAATGATTGAACTGTTGAATTGTATTATATGTAAATTATGTGCCAATAAAACTGTTACCCCAATAAAAGAACTGATGCGAAGAACTGATGCATTTAGACTATGGTGTTGGTAAAGAATATTGACTGTCACATGGAGTTCTAGAAATATGTCTTGGAAGCACAGCCAGAATGCTCCTGTGTTAGTCTGGGTAGACTAGAGAAACAAATTCATAGAGACACTCATAGGTGTATAGGAAAGAGATTTATATACAAGAGCAATTGAATATTGAGAAAGCATCTGAGCCCAGTTCAGATCAAGTCCCTAAGTCCAAGATTAGGCCATATGTTCAATACCAATCTATAAAGTCCTCTTCAGACTCATGAAACACATGCAATGATGCCAAATTCAGGAAGATCACAGGCTAGTGGGTGTAAAGTCTTGTGGATCCAGTGGCCATAGAAGCATCTCAGCGCTGGCAGGGTTCTCCATGCAGGGCATGGGGTCTATCAGAGTAGTGCCATGTATCTTGTCAGATGCAAAATCTCCCAGGGAGTGAGCAGAGAGTGTCTCCCACCTCCAAGGAGGAAATACAGGAATTCCTAGAATACTTAGGGGAAGGCCATTCCCACACAGAGGCCTCATTGGATATGACCCGATTGACAGGCCAGACTCCACCCCTTCACTCTTAATCCTCAAATTGACACCAAATTATGTAACTACCACAGCTCCTTAGAAGCAAGAATGACTATATCAAAATCTCAGGTACCTTGGGCATGTTATCAGAAAGATCAGTTCCTGGAGGAGGACCTCATACTGGGTGAAGAAGAGAGTCAGTCAAAAGAAAAGGTTCTTCAATGCGATGATCAACACCGTGGCTATAACAATGGGCTGGAACTTGGCAATGAATTTGAGGATGGTGCAGGACTAGGCAGAGTTCTGTTCTACAGTATGTAGGCTCATTCTTAGTCAGAATTGACTCAATAGCACCTAACAAAAATGTTTGATCCTAAATCCAGTACATTACATGACTGGCTTCCTCTAGGTGCCCAGATCCGGCCTTTGGAGCTGCCATTTCTCTGCACCACTCCTGGACTCTTGAAGCAGAGAAACCTCCAGTGCTGATGAGCTCCTATCATCCACAGTCCTGAGCCCGTTGGCATCAGACCACAAAAACTAGAACATTAGCAAACTAAAAACAGTAAGTCGCAGACATTATGATTCACAGCTGGTCACTTCTATGCCGCTTCATAAAGTTTGGGATACTACTGTGGCATCTCTCACTCCTTCATCCTCCTCCCTCCCTGTTGGTTTCTTCTTAGGCAGAGTGAAAGAAACTGCCTCACCCCTCTCCTCCCCAATTGACAAGCTCCCCACCTAATAAATGGTGGAGAAGATTAGTCACAACACAGCTCAGAGCTGAACCAATTTTCAGAGCTGAACCAATATCCCTGCATGCTGCATGCTGAGATTCCTGCCCAGAGTCCATTGGGAGTTATTAGCTGAGCCCCAAAGATGCTGGTTTTCCAAAGTAGTGTGACACGTTGGCCCTGCAGGATAATCAATGCTTGGCTTGAATTCACTGGGGAGAGGCAAGGCTGAGAATGCTGGGAGGAGTCGGGCTCTTAGTTCTCCGACCTGGCTCAGCTAAAGGTAGGGCTTGTCACCGAGCCTCCGATGAGCACAGAGGAGGTGCAGACATGGCGGGACCAACAGGAAGATGCCTTGCAAAAAGAGTGTCTATAGGTGGTGGCATTTCCCCATTAGCCATTACTCGCTGGATCTATCAGTTTCCACTGAGCTTTTGCCAACCACGAGGTTACCAGTTCAAAACCACTGGTCACTCTGAGGGAGAAAGATGAGACTATCTGGTTCCATAAAGATTGAAAGCCTTGGAAACCCCATACGGGGTCAGTCTGGG
>NW_022111366.1:6333179-6334547 GCF_000313985.2 Echinops telfairi
GAAGAAACAAATTTCAATAGCAAGAATAAGGGATGAAAGAGGGGACATTACAACGGACCCTAATGAAATCAAAAGGATAATTACACAGTACTATGAAGGCATGTATTCTAACGAATTCAACAACTTGGAAGACAAGGACAAATATTTGGAAAAACAATCCCTCCATAGACTGTCCCAGATGGACATCAAGAACCTCAATAGACCCATAGCAATAGGAGAAATAGACAAGGCTATCAATGGATTACCAACAAAAAAATCCCCTAGGCCAGATGGCTTCACAGGAGAATTCTACCAAGCATTCAGGGAAGAACTGACACCAATCTGACACAAAATCTTCCAGAACAGGGAAAAAGATGGAAAACTCCCAAACTTTTTCTATGAAGCTAGTATAACTCTGATACCTAAAGTGGGTAAGGATCCCACAAGTATTGAGAACTACAGACCAATATCCCTATTGAACATCGATGCAAAAATCTTTAACAAAGTACTGGTCAATAGAATACAAAATCACACACACACACAAAAATTCACCATGACCAAGTGGGATTCATACCAGGGATGCAGGGATGGTTCAACATATGAAAGACCATTAGTATTATTCACCAAATTGACAGGAAATATGATAAGAACCACATGATAATATTGATAGATAAGGAAAAAGCATTTGATAACATCCAACATGCATTCCTGTTTAAGACACTCAAGAAGATAGGAATAGAAGGAAAATTCCTCAATATTATACAAGCCATATATGAAAAACCAACAGCCAAAGTGGTAATCAATGGAGAAAAGACGAAAATAATTCCATTGAAAAAGGGGACCAGACAAGGATGTCCCTTGTCCCCACTCCTATTTAACATAGTACTGGAGGTCCTAGCTAACAACATAAGACAAAGAGAAGATATCAAAGGTATTCATCTGGGGAAGGAAGAGGTGAAACTATCATTATTTGCAGACGATATGATTTTATACATCGAAAATCCCTGAAACTCCACAAGTGGAGTGTTGGAAGCAGTAGAGGAATATGGCAGAGTGGCAGGATACAAGATCAACAAACAGAATCTATCATAGTACTATACACATCAGACAAGATCACAGAAGAGGCAATTAAAAAGGCAGTACCCTTTACAATAGCCAAGCACAAATTGAAATATCTAGGAATATACCTGACTAAAAAAACCAAAAGATTTGTATGAGGAAAACTATAGAATACTATTACAAGAAGCCAAGTGTGATCTCAACAAATGGAAGAATATCCCATGCTTGTGGATTGGAAGACTCAATATAGTAATGATGTCAGTTCTGCCCAAGGCACTATATAAGTTTAATGCTATCCTGATACAATTACCCTCATCTTTCTTCAAAGAA
>NW_022111366.1:6334979-6349070 GCF_000313985.2 Echinops telfairi
CACAAATTGACAAGTGGGATATAATGAAAACAAATCACCTGTGTACATCAAAAGAATTCACCAAGGGAGTAATATGAGAGCCCACAGACTAGGAAATCATCTTTAGCAATGACACCTCAGAATAAAGGCCTTATTACTAAAATCTGCAATACCTTGTAACCTTCAGTAAGAAAAAACTAACTGCCCACTGAAGAGGTGGGCAAAGGACCTGAACAGAAGTTTCACAGGGGCAGAAATCTGAATGGCCATTAAACATTTGAGAAAATGTTCCCGATCATTAGCCATAAGATAAATGTAAATTAAAACAACTATAAGATACCACCTAACACCCTCAAAGATAGCCCAATTCAAAAAGTCAGAAAGTAACAAGTGTTGGAGGGGCTGTGGGGAGATAGGAACTCTCATCCACTGCTGGTGAACCTGTAGGTATGTACAGCCATTAAGGAAATCGATTTGGCGATTTCTAAAACAGATGGAAATTGAGTTTCCATACAACCCAGCCATCCTCCTACTGGGCATATACCCAGAAGAGATAATAAAGAAACCACGGCCAGACATCTGTGCTCCAATGTTCATCGCGGCACAGTTCACAATTGCAAAGATTTGGAAACAACCCAAATTTCCATCAACAGATGAAGGCATCAAAAAACTGGTACATACATACAACGGAGTACTATACATCCCTAAAATGCAGTGATGACTGCATGAAGCACATTGCTGCATAGGAATAACAAGAGGAAAGTAAGTCAAGCATAAAAGGACAAGTACAACATGAGTCCACTGAGGTAAGCTTAAAAGCAAATGGGGCATAGGGAAAGAGCTATTATATACATACAACCCTGGGGTGAGGTCCAGCAACTATGGCAGGGGCCAAACCCAATCCAGGGATACATATGGCAGCCAACTAAATAAGAGGGGGAAAGAAAAAGAAAAAAGAAAACCGAAAAAAAGACATGGATGGGGGGGGAGCAGGGCACTAACCCACCCAAGGGAAGGGTATTGTTTATATCTCCACAGGAGAAGGAGAAAGAGACCAGGCTTCGACCTGGTGCGCCAAGACATGAATACAACATAGTGGCATGTACCAGGGAACCAATAGAGAGGTCTGTGTGGCCGGCCCCAATCCTGACTATGTGAACACCCCTCCCCCCTCAGAAGAATGCACTTCAGAGGACAGCACTGGGACTACAGCTCGGGGAGAGGGACGTGGTTTAGAGCACAAGGGAGAAACGCAAAGGGATGGAGAGGGGAGAGGACATCCTGGCCCCCAAGCCCTGAGGACGATGTTCCTGCTCAGAACCAGCCCCACGAGAGGACACGGTGTCCCTCACTGAACCATGGTGCTGCGGGGGACAGCACTGGAGACACAGTGCAGGAACAGTGCACGGTCTGGCCCCATCCCGCTGGGGCGAGGCACTGAGGGCCTGCAGCAGAGCAGCAGGGGAGCAGACTGCTGAAACCCCCGGGGAACACCAAAAATAGACTTTGGAGACAGTGTGGCACCCCATCAGACTCGACTGGAAAACACTCATAAAGGCCAACAAACAGACCTTGAACAGGCTTCTCCGTTTTTTGTCAGTGACTTTCTTTATGATATTGTTATTTTGTGCTTGTTTTTTGCTGTTGTTATTGTTTTGTTGGTTTTGACTTCCTTTGTTGTTTTATTTGGCTTTGCCTGTGTTTTGCACTTATCAATGTATCTGCATGTCTGTCTAAATAAGATAGGCGGGATAAATAATTCAGAGATGAAAAGAATGGGGCCAATGGTTCTGGGGGGATATGGGAGAAGGAGAGGTGGGAGAAAGGAAATTTGGTGGGGTGGGGACCAACCCAGGGACAAGGGAATAACAAGTGATCCAAAATCAATGGTGAGGAGGGTGTAAGAGGCCTAGTAGGGCTTGATCAAGGGCAATGTAACTGAGAGGAATTACTGGAGCCCAAATGAAGGCTGAGCATGATAGTGGGACAAGCGGAAAGTAAAAGGAAATAGAGGAAAGAACTAGGAGGCAAAGGGCATTTATAGAGGTCTAAATACAGGCATGTACATATGTAAATATATTTATATATGATTATGGGTAAATAGATATATGTGAATATATTTATAGGTTTAGTATTAAGGTTGCAGATGGATATTGGGCCTCTATTCAAGTACTCCCTCAATGCAAGAACACTTTATTCTATTAAACTGGCATTCCATGATGCTCACTATCCCCACACAATCGCTGAAGACAAAGTTGATGCATAAGCAAATGTGGTGAAGAAAGCTGATGGTGCCCGGCTATCAAAAGATATAGCATCTGGGGTCTTAAAGGCTTGAAGGTAAACAAGCAGCCATCTAGCTGAGAAACAACAAAGCCCACATGGAAGAAGCACGCCAGCCTGTGTGATCATGAGGTGTCGAAGGGATCAAATATCAGGCATCAAAGAACAAAAAAATCATATCATTGAGAAAGAGGGACAGTGCGAAGTGGGGACCTAAAGCCCATCTGTAGAAAACTGGACATCCCCTTACAGAAAGAAGGGCCTCCGGGTGGAGATGAGTCAGTCAGGGTGCAGTGTAGCAACAGTGAAACATACAACTTTCCTCTAGTTCTTAAATGCTTCCTCGACCCCACTATCATGATCCCAATTCTACCTTACAAATCTGGCTGGACCAGGGGATGCACACTGGAACAGACAGGAACTGGAAACACAGGGAATCCAGGACAGATGAACCCCTTCAGGACCAGTGGTGAGAGTGGTGATACCAAGAGGGTGGAGGGAAGGTGGGGTAGAAAGGGGGAACCGATTACAAGGATCTACATATAACCCTTTCCCTTGGGGACAGAGAACAGAAAAGTCTATGAAGGGAGACATTGGACAGTGTAAGAATGGCAAAATAATAATAATTTAT
This sequence comes from Echinops telfairi, assembly GCF_000313985.2. Classification (NCBI taxonomy): domain Eukaryota; kingdom Metazoa; phylum Chordata; class Mammalia; order Afrosoricida; family Tenrecidae; genus Echinops; species Echinops telfairi. The sequence goes on from NW_022111366.1 coordinate 6,337,873, forward strand.
AAATTATTGAGGGTTCATGAGGGAAGGGGCAGCAGGCAAGGAGGGGGGAAAGGGAGGGATTGATACCAAGGGCTCAAGTAGAAAGCAAATGTTTTGAGAATGATGACGGCAACGAATGTACAAATGTGCTTGACACAATGGTTGTATGTATGGATTATGGTAAGAATTGTATGAGCCCCCATTAAAATGATTAAAAAAAACATCACCTTTCATGCATCTTTTTGGCTGGGGAGCCTCCTTTCTTTCCCAATGGACCTTTGGAGAACAGAAATAGCATGTGTGTTTGACCTTTGTCTAGGTTCGTGTGCACAACCATTTGTTTGAGAAGTAGTTCCACAACAGAATAGTGAGATCACTACTATCCTCTGAGGCTTCACAAGTCAGATGTTGCTCAACCCTCATCTTCCTTTGGGGCGAAATGTAAGGCCCACCACCAGGCGGCCGGTTTGTTGCTCTGTGGCAGATGAGGGAATTGAATGTGTGGCCCTGGACTCTGTAAGTCTCCCAGAATCACACGGCGAGTAAGGTGCAGAGGCCAGACTCAGTTCTAAGCCCCTCAGCCATCCACACCTCTCCATGTGAGTGGATGTGCTACTGGACACTGGGTCCAGTGACTGTGAACCTCCACCAGTGGACAGCACCTTCTTCCTCTCTTCTAACTTCAGAGACACATAGGCACGTGAGGGGAGCATGCATGGTGAATATTCGTATGTCACTGTCCCACAATTTCACCTGCATTCTTTGGGCACACACACCCTACCATGGTTCCTCTTTCCCTCTTTGATCAGTCTAAGGCCTCAGTGCAAGTTCACTTGCACTGTTGGTGCACAATGCGCTAAGCTGGCAGCCTCGTGTTTTACTGCACTTTCAGTGTTGCCTGTGCACCAGCCACATAGAGGTTTGTGGGGAATGTTTTCAGTTCCTGAGGCTGGAGTCCCAATGAAGCATCGCAGGAATATCCCTTCGTCCCTCCTGATAGGCCTTTGTGCCCTCGGGATGAGCTTGTGGCAAAGCAGTGAAGCGAGATGTTACAGATGTGGAAAGGCAGCTCGCGGAAAGGGGCAAGTGCTCACCCATGTACCACTATTTTCTTCTGTCCTTTGACAGGCCCCCCAGGAAGCCACCTGACTTCCCCTCTCCCCAGGCCCAGCGTGGCTTATGACATTTGACATGTCTTTAAGACATCAGATTGTAAATGTAACTATTCCCTGGGCCTTCCACCCAAAATACACAGAAGACTTCTCCCATTTGCTTGGCACTGTACCGTTTGTGAGCCATTTGCACGACCTCATCTCCTCCTCAGCCACGCACTCACCGACCCTTGCGTGGTAGACCATGATCCTCGTGAGGCTCAGTCTCTGTCCAAGAAGCCTGAGAATAAGAGAACGGGTGGGCCTTGGCCAAGCGCAGTGGGCAGCAGCTGTGGAACAGAGAAGCTTACTCTGGATTGCAGGTCCAGAGTCTTCTCTTTGGACCCGAGTTCCCTCTGATCCCCCGATACATGCACACTGCATTGTGCTATTGGTGTGAGCTGTGGGATGGGGATGTTTGTGTCCACTCTGGTAGCTGCTGTGTCCACCTAGCTCACTGAGGATTTCCCTCATTTTTATTGGTCCTCTACTTGACGGAAGACTGTCTAAGAACCTGGGAAGCTGCAGGTAATGGGTCTTCTGCAGGAATGGAGGAGAGACAGGTGGGCCAAAGGTGGAGAAAGCTGCAGAAAGGGTAGAGGGCATCTTGGAGAAACACTGGCAGCTTTACAACTTTGTCAAGTGACGAGTCTGCTTTTTAGCTCTGAAGTGACCCCAGGAACCCCTCCCAGTCCTAAAGGACTTTCTGCTGTGGCTGTTGTTGTGACTTGTCTTGGGCAGTGAAATGTTTTCTCTCGAGAAGCAATAATGGAAGACCGTGAGTGATGCCCAGGCGGTGTTCCCACGGGAATCTTGCTGGGCCACCGTGTTGGCACACGGAAATAACACTGGCTCGTGGACCGGGAGTTCAGCTGAGGGCCCGGGGGGCTGTGGAGGCGGGAGCCCGTGGCTGTGGGAGGCTTTGGCATCCTCTTCAGGCACGGAGCACAGGGAGGAAGACCGTTTAAGTTGCCTATCCTGTTTGGCTCAATGCAGATTCCTAGCACAACCTTGTGTGCTCTCATCTGGGAGGAAAGTAAGGGGAGAACCCGGCTTTCTGGTGAAGCTTCTTGCTTCTTCTCTCTATTCACACACAGGTGCTGTGCTTAAGGTGCTGGTGCTAGAAGACACATATGTCAATCACTTGTGACTCAGAATGCTAAATACCAAGAGAGAAGATTGGGCTAGGCACAGCATCAAAGATCAAGGGGTAGGAGAGGGGTACTGCCAAGGGAGGGAAGTTATCCTTGAAGACCCCCGGGGTCCCCGGTGTCGTAGTGGTTTCATGTTATGCTGTTAGCGATGGGCCAATATTCAAACCACCAGCTGCTCCAGGGAGAGAGGCTTTCTCCTCCCACAAAGAGTTAGTCTCAAAAACCCACAGAGCGAGTTCGAGCCTGCCCTATAGGGGCTCTGTGGGTCAGTGGACTCGATGGCAGTGAGTCTGGGTTTTGCTTACTAATCACATGGTTTTCACTGCAGACCGAGGGTGCTTTGTCTGGGACTGCCAATTCGAAAAGAGGCTTTGCTCCTGTAGAGCGGTCTTAGGGGTTTGGGAGGGACACAGATGCCAGCCCTAGCTAGAAGAAGACTCTTGGATGTGGCGAAAAAATATTCAAGTGCTCACTGCAGAATAGTGCATGAGCAAGAGGAAGCCCATGCCTACATTGCTCACGGAGAGCATGCTTACATTGCTCTCGGAGCGCATGCCTACATTGCTCACGGAGAGTCTGTCCCTGGTTTGTCTGTTGGTATGGACCATGATGGGATGGGAGGACACAATGAACCTTAGCAAGCATGAAGAACAGAAAACGTATGATCAGATTTTCAGCTGAGCTGCTCCTTTAGAGTAATGTCACCACCGTTTCTCCACATCCTCTCAAACTCACAATGCTGACTTACAGTGACCCTCTGCGGTTTTCTGAGACTATAACTGTTTATGGGAGTAGAAATCCCAGGCGTTCTCCCTTGGAGCTGCTGGTGGTTTTGAACTGCCCACCATGTGGGTCACAGCTCAGCCCGTAACCACTACATTGCCAGGGCTCCTATTCCTCCACGTAGCTCTGTTGAACCATTTATTTATTCATAAAACATTTTTTTTAATGCCTGGCATGTGTCTGACACCGTTCCAAGCTCCGAGCTATGTATGAGCAGAATAAAAAGGACACTGAGAATTCATTGTTAGCAATTCAGAGAAACGTTGGCCTTCTCTTTCGAGTCACTGATACTGGCATAGAATCGGCCATAAGCCCTCTTGGGTCCCGGAGGAGTAGCTATGAGCTAGTGACACGGAGGGGAGGGGAGAAGGCGAGAAGAACCACCGTCAAAGTCAATGCTGACTCATCCTGACCCTGCAGGACAGGGTAGAACTGCCCCTGTGGTTTCTGAGACTGTAGTTCTTCATGGGAGCAGAAAGCCTGGTCCTGCTCCAAGGATGGGCTGGCTAGTGGTTCACAAGTACCCACTGTGCCTGCCACCAGGGCTTCTAGAAGGACCACCCAGGGATGGGCAATAACAATGCCTATAGCCTCGGACGAGGCGCATCCGGGTTAGCAGCAAGAAAGACGCAGCTGTCTGCTCCCATAAAGCTCTACAGTCTCAGAGGCCACATTGAGCAGCAATTGACTGATGTTTGGTTATGGGTGGGGTTCTTTTCTTTCTTTGATTTCTAGCCTTACCAATAATGACACAGCGATTAACCCTAATATGAAAACAGCACAGAATGTGGGTGGGTTTCTAGTGCAAGAAAAAGCTGAAAGCGTTTCTCAGGACAGAAAGTCTGTCTGTCTATACCCTCGCGAGGGTGATTGCGATGAAGAATTTGTTGGAGGTGGGAGGTGGTCCAATCAGTGCCAAGTGAAAGCAAATTTACAGAACATCAGAGGGCAAGTACTGTTCTTTCTTATCTGTAACCGTTCTCACTGGAGGACTTGCTGTATGACAAGCCTACGCGATTGCTCTACCGTCAGCAATTCTGTATGCACAAAGAACCCTGGGAGAGTAGTGGGTGGGCTCTGTGTTGTGCTGCTCACAGCAGGGTCAGCAGTTCAAAACTACCAGCTGCTCTGACGTTGAAAGAGGAGGCTTTCTACCCATAAAAACCGACAGTCTGCGAAACCCACAGAGGCAGCTGTTCTGTGCTCTGGGCCCGCTGTGAGTCAGGAGTGGCTGCATGACCGTGAGCGCATGGTGCACACGAGGAACCCGATGCTCAGAGAACAGGAGTAATTCACCCTCGGGTGCCCAGGAAGGACTTGGGCTAAGATTCAAGCTGGATCCTGCGACATCACAGCCCCAAATGTAGGGGGATGAACTTCCTTTTCTTTTTAAGGGGAAACTGAGGTGGTGAGTGGCTTTTGTGTTGTTGCGTTTTGTCTGTCTCCTGACGTAAGCTTGAGTAGCAAATAAATGGCAAGGCCCAGATGGGAAGCAATAAGCCTTTCTCTGTAGCCCTTGCTGGTGACACACACAGCTCAGCCACTGAAGAAAAACTCAGCACGTTTCGAACATGACCTGCGGTCCCGTAAGCTGCCTCTGAATATTTTATTGTTAGGATGGGGCTGGGTGTCAGGTTCAAGGTCAGGCTGAGCTGTGGGATGTCTCTCTGCTGGATAGTCTTCCATAGGCCAAGGACAGGACACAGCAGGACAGGAAAGGGCTGGCTATTCTTTCTAGAACGTTAGCCCAGGCAGGCCCTAGGCTGTTTGGCGGGTGCAGTCTTCTCAGATGAACTCTCTCAGGCACTGAGCTCTTCCTGGGCACATCTAGACATTGAACTTAATTAGCACAGATTCCGCTAAGCAACATGCCATCCGCAAAGTAAGAGAGATACGGGTTGAGATCAGAAGAAATGGAAACCCAGTAAGACCTTCCAGTCCCAGCACACTCAGAGCAGGGCAGTCTGCCCCTCCCTCCGTTTGCCCCTTTGCTCATCAACCCTCAGATCCAGTCCTCTGAAAGAAGTCCTTGGGCAGCAGGAACATGAAGAATCCTGGAGGAATTTATTACAGGTGGTTGGACTATGTCCTAAGGTGGAGGCCAGGGATTGGATTATCCAAAGCAAGGGGACTGAGGTCAGACCAAATGACAGGCACACAGAGCAATTTTTAATGGCCATAGGGCTGACATCCTGGGACTTCGGTCCAAATTTACAGGGCATGGGCCACTGTGGGAGGGGAAGCTTGAGTTGTAACCCCTGCAGGGGAGCTGGAGGGTTGGTGGCCCCACATGACCCTGCCCAGAGGGCTCTTCTTGCGTCTGCCCACTCCTGAGCCAAGTCTCCAGCTGGTCATCACCTCAGCTGGCTGCTGACCCCACTGCCTCTCCAGTTCCCACCCGACTGGCTCCTGGAAAAACCCTTGCACTCAGCACTCTGAACAGTTCAGGTCCTCATCCTCAATCACTCCCTGGGGGTTGTGGCTGCTGTCACTTTGAATTTGGAGTGGTTGTTGCTGAGCTGACTCTGGAAGGCAGTGGAAGCTGCAAGTGATCCAGGTGGGATACAGTCTGCACAGACCCAAACCCAAAGCAACCACTGCCTTCCAGTGGATTCCAACTTATAGTGACCCGATAAGGTCTGTAAACCTTTATGGAACAAGACAGCTACCCCTTTCTCCTATACAACAGCCGGTGGGTTTGATCCACTGACCTGAAAGTTCACAGCCTGTTTTAGGCAGGGTTCTCTAGAGAAACAAAACCATGACATTGATTATATATATATATGGAGAGAGAGAGAGAGAGATTTATACACCATGAAGGAATATAACAGCTAATTAGCCCACACAGCAGTACAGAGGGCTCAGTTTAACTCACTTCTGTGCAATAGTTAATATACTGGAAGTCCTTCAACTCACAAGGTTCAACTCACAAGGGCTGCCGGGTCCAAGGTGAAGAAATCTAACAGCTGTGTCTCCCCTGGATCAATGTAGGCAGAGTCTGCCCACAGGCAGCAAAGAGCAGGGCAGGTCACCAACAAGCTCAGGAGCTTAGCAAAGCAGGCCTGGATGGGATATTGAACTCAAGCAATGTAAGACAACAGGATCCACCAGTCTCACGCTCAAGCAATGTACACACCAGCAGTGTGGCGAAGCAGGTCTCAAAGGAACCTCAAGCTCTAGCGACATGATCCCTGGGTTGGCTGTCCCACTGGTAGTGTAGCTCATAAGTTGAGGCAGAGAAGTAGCTAAAGCAGCCACTGCTGGTCCGACCAACAGAGAGCAAGAGAGCAAGGGGCGGGGCTTGCTGAGTTATTTATCTCTTTGTCCTCCAATCAAACTGCAACCTTATTAATCCCACATGCTGCCATTGGCCAGGTTGGCACAATCAACCTACCTATCACAATGACTAAACATTGTGAGTCTGGCTAAGACCCATCTGTCATTTTATCTTACTGTAGTGAGTTGCATATTGCTGTGATGCAGCAAGCTATTCCATGGGTATTTCAAATGCCAGCTAGGCACGCAGGGCAGACAGGTTTCAACAGAGTCTTCCAGACTGAGACAGACTAAACAAGAAAGGCTTAGTTATTGACTTCTGATAATTAGTCAATGAAACGGGGTACAACATGACACAGTCCAATGTACGTTGGAAGGCACTGTGTAGGAACAATAACAATGGCCTCAAACAACTTAATGATCATGAAATGGCACAGAACTGGGCAGCGTTTTCTTCCATTATGCATACGGTGGTCATGATTTGGAACCAGCTTGATGTCTATTGTTAACAACAGCAGCAGCAGCAGCAGCAGCATAACAACCCTGAAGGGGATGGGTGGCATGCTGGGAAACCTAATACACCTTGTGAAGTTGGGAGAGGGGAAACTTTCCAAATGAAGTGAGACTTCGGCTGAGGTTCAAAAGATGAATCAGAGCAGTGGACCCAAAGGGGAACTGTAGAGTAGCCCTTCTCCAGAGCCACTAGAGACATTTCCTACGATGCAGAAGAGCTCAAGCATCTGCCTGGGAAAGCCGGGAAAGAGGTGGGGTAACTGACAAGGGAGGATGAAGCTCGGAGCACACTGCAGGATGTTTGAGGAAAGGTTTTCAGAAGCTTTGGGCAAGTCTGTCTGTCAGGAATGAATGGCTAGAGAATAGGAGGAGAGGTAGAAAGGAAGTAGCCAGCAGAGCACGAAGACTGGATCTGAGGCAAAGGGCAGACACGTTGGGCCCCACTTTTAATGCATCTAATTGATTGAGCATTGGGCCAGTCTCTGAGACTCCTGGACCCTAGTTCTGTGTGACCTTGAATATATTGCTTCACTCACGGGGCCTCCATTCTCTCAGTAATAAAATAGAGATAAGAGCAATTCCCCAAGTGTCCTAGAAGACTGGGAAAACCAAATGAGGTCCTGCGTGTTAAACTATCTTTGCAATGCTAATGCTAGAATCCTAGATGGTGGTGAGACTTCAGAAGCAGAGACAGAAAGAATGGGAGTGGAGGCAGAGGATAAATCGAATAGCATGGCTGGGGGTTTCTAGGACCAATGGAAAACAAGTGAAGTGGTTGGGAAAAAGGATAGCTGAACTGAGGCATGACAGGCAATCGTTAGTGCTGAGTGGCTCCGGGCTTCTTGCTTGGAAGAACAGGCACGAGACGTGGCCCTGCTGTGGTAAATGATTCTGAAACGGGGTTGGTGACAGGACATCTAGTTCCAGGAGTCTCAACAGGAAGTGCAGTTGGAACAACAGTACAGCAGAAAACTCTTTGGGGACAAGAAAATATGTCATTGAATCACAGTCAACCACATGAGCACCAGATGACACTGCTTGTGTCCTTGATAGCCCTGTGGCCATCTAGGGACCCTAGACACGGTGTTTGCCTCTGAACTGGCATAAAGCGTTTCTCTGAGAAGAAGACCCCTTAAAAGTTCCAGAAGCCAGAGAAGAGCGGGCTGGTGCCAGAGAAGAATTCCTACGTTTGTGAATCTTCCTCAGGGCACCTTTCCTCCCATCACTGCGCCTCTCTTAGACTAGGTGGTCTTCTGGCTCCTCCAGGCATCTAACCTGGACATCATTCCTGTTGGTTACCTGTCAGGGATGTAAAACAGCCTGATAAATCAGTGCCCTCAGCAGCTGGCTGATCGCTGTGGAAGAGACGCCAGGGAAAGGCTGTTCGCGATTCAGCGCCGGTACCTATGATCTGTGTGGTCTTGGGGCAAGTCTTCATTTGTGAGACTTAGTTTTGCATCCATGTTTCTCATAAACTCGAAAGCAGTTACGTCTCCCCAAGCTATTTATAATGGAATCCTAGTGGTCTGGGGTGCTAAACTCAAGGTCCCCCTAATCCCCCTCCCCCGCAAGAAACCCAAACCCATTGCCATCGAGTCAATGCTGACTCATAGGGAGCCCCTGTGGGTTTCCAAGGTTTCTGACTGCTGACCGTGCGGTCACCCTTGATAGAAGCAATATGGTAGGCAGTGCAGCTTGCATATTTGGGTGGATTTCTCACAAACTTGCCCCCGCTGTATATTTTAATCATTTGAGAATGACTTTCAGACGTCACGCCTTTTATTCTTCAGTTTTTCCTAAAAGCAGAACTGCCTATCAAACAACATAGATTAATGAAATATGTTCCACATAACTGGTGTAGTGATTTCCTTGATATTACTCTTTTATCCATAGTCTGTGGAAATCCCACTTTTTCCTGATGGGTCTGGGGAAAAGATACTGATGAGATTATATGTTTCAGCTGTGGTGATTGCTAACAGGGTTAACTGTGATTATAAACACTTGGAGCTCTAATATGATTACTGGTCAATGTTGTCATGCTATTGGGTATAAAATAAGCCATTTCGGGAGCAAGATGGGAGAGTTTCATTAGCACCAAGAAGAAGAACTAGGAGTGGAGTGGGTCCTGTGGACCACTAGATCCCTGGGCATTAGAACCTCCTTGATCCAGGACAGGAAGCTGTCACACCAGAGAAGCAGCAGAGGAATCACAGGACAGAACCAAAACACAGAGCGCGGGAGGGAGTGGTGACCCTAGGAGCAAGCTAGAGATGAGCGTCTTCCGTCTGAAGCTCATGGCAGAGTGCCATACCCTTTGGGCACTTTATTGGAAGTCCTAAAAGAGGTTTGTAGCATTACCCGAGCAAGGCAGAGGCTGAGGGGCTGCAGGGCTGAGAACCTAAGACTCTGAGAGAGGCCTGCCTGTGGTCATGGGTAGGAAGAGGAGGTCCTGACTGAAGAACTGTGTCGTGAGCATTTCTGATCCTGAATTCTGGCTTGTTGATTTCTCTAAAAGGGCCCATAACTGGAGCATGGTCTGTGAACTCCGTGCGGCCACTACGATGAATTATCCAGGAAGTCAGGAGTGCTGTGGGAGGCGTGTTTTGTAAATAGGACGAAGGTTGAAGGATGGAGACATGTCTCGTCTCTGTCCCATAGGAATTGGCCTGGGGCTGATGAGCTTGCTTTTCCTCTCCACCTTGTGAAGTAAAAAGATGCCAGATATGGTCCCCATGCCCCCACACCATGATGATGATGATGATGATGATTACTTACAATCATGTAAGTAAAGCATTTGTCCAAGTCCATAGTCGCTCTAGTAAACATCTGAGAATTATTCTGAGAATGTTCTTTTAATCACTCTTTTCTTCTGGTCTAGGTACCAATCCAGTTTTGTGCTTCTGCAGTCTCCATTCTCTCAGACAGTTGCCCCGTCTCTCTATGTTTTCGTGCCTCACTAAAGGAGAGACAAAGAACACCAGGCCCTTGAGTAAATGTAATACACGAAAGAAAAAGAGCAAAACCTATCAGTAGACAAAGAGGACCTGGGAGAAATGACTACAAGTAGAAGCCAGAAGAGACTTAGAAATTAGGTAGAAAGATGACGATGAGGTTAAGAAAGCTTACAGTAGTCAAATGAACAAAAAGACAAGAATACAGAAGAAAGAAGACATTTAGTGAGTCGCCCCAAAGGCTCAACATCGCTTCATAGGAGGTTCTGAAAGACAGAAGCCAACCCGAGAGGAGGCAGGAACCCTTTCCATAGCCGAGGCACCTGTTTTCAGAACGAGTGCCTCCGGAGGCCTTTTACATGGAATGAATGAAGGCATTTCAGTGCTAAGTTTCAGAACCCAGGAGAAGGAGAAGTCCCCACACTCTTCTGCAGAGAAGAGCAGGTCCTTACAAAGAATAAGGAATCAGAATGCCTTAGACTTCTCAAGAGCAACACTAGAGTGCAATGCAATGAATGTATGATGCAATGATGTAATGAATGCGATGCTGGAATACAATGAATGAAGAAAACACATGAAAAATCATTTTCAACCTAGCATTCTATATCCAACTAAACTTTTAATCAAATATGACAACAGACTAATTTGCTTTTGGACATGCAGGGATGAAAACAAAAAGCTTCCCACATATCTCTTTAAAATTTTTTTTATTAAAGAAACTGCTTAAGGACGCACTCCAGAAAAAAAGGAGAAGTACAAATCACAAAGAAAAGGACATGTTATACAAGAACACAGTACAATGCAGACAACCATGTCATAATTTCCGAGTATACAGAATTCCACTCAAAAAATGATATTAGAGGACTAAATGTGATTGAGCATATAAAAATGTTGATAGACATTTGGAATAAATATTCAAGAATTCAATGAAGAGAAGAAATGAGGAAATATATAAATGACCAATAGTTATAATAAGCCATTGTTAACTCCTTTTGATCCAGAGAGAAGATGTAAAACTAAATAGTGTTGGGCGTTCACACTACTTGGTTTGTAAGCTTCACGAAACCATGGGCGATTTCCATTTTATTCAACACATGCATTCTCAGCTGAATACAGTCCCTGTACATAATGAAAAAACAAATAAAATAAACCAACAAAACACCCCACTGCCATCAAGCCAATTCTCATGGCTTCCATCTTTATGGGAGGTGCATCTTTCTCCAGCAGAATGTCAGATGGTTTTGAACTGCTGATCTTGTGGTTAGCAGTTCCACACTGACCCACAGTCCCACCACAGCTTCCTGATAGGAACTAAGTAAATGTTTGGATGCAATGTTTGAATGGAGTAGATGTAGTCCCTGCTAACTACGAGGTAGCATTTTTTTTCTTTT
>NW_022111366.1:6349951-6355770 GCF_000313985.2 Echinops telfairi
TGATCACACAGGCTGATATGTTCTTCCATGTGGGCTTTGTTGCTTCTGACCTAGATGGCCTCTTGTTTACCTTCAAGCTTTTAAGACCCCAGATGCTATATCTTTTGATAGCCGGGCACCATCAGCTTTCTTCACCACATTTGCTACAAGGTAGCATTTGAAAGCAAATTCTCACCAAATGCCCAAGCCCCGTGCTATTTCCTTGGTCCATTTTTCATAGGGAGAAAGGGGACTAGGGAGATACCTGGCCCTTGGGAGCCCTCCCTCCATGGACTGTGACTTCTGTGGATGGGAGCACGCGGTACTCATGAGGGATCTTTGCAAGAAACAGCTGGTTGTGACACTTTGTGTCACTCCTCTTTTCTTTTGGATTTATCATATTAAAACCATCCGTGCGTCCAGAATATGTAAAGAACACACAAAACTCAATGGAAAGAAAATAAAGCACTCAATTAAAAATTGACCAAATGATTTCAACGGATGTTTATCTTTGGCAAAGAGGTCATATGGATAGCAAATAAGCCTATGAAACAAATGTTCAAAAGCATTAACTGTGAGGGAATTCCAAATCAAACCAGGGTAAGATGTCACTACCTACCTATTTTAGGGTTTCTGAGGCTGCAAATCTTCATGGACACAGATTTTCATTGCCGTTGAACCTATTATAAATCATAGCAACCCTATAGGGCAGGGTGGAATTGCCCCTGTGGGGTTTCAGAACTGTCACTCTATAGGAGTAGAAAGCCTCATCTTTCTCCTGAGCACCAGCTGGTGGTTTGAATGACTGATCTTGCTGTTAGCAATACAGAACTTATCCAACAGTAGTTACTAAAACCCAAAATGAAACGCACTGCCATCGAATTTGTTCGAATGCATATGGAGCAACGCAGATCTGTCTCTGGGGCTTTCTGAGACTGTAACTCTTGATGAGAGTAGAAACTCTCATCTTTCTCTTGTTGAGTGACTGGGGTTTCGAATTGCTGACCTTGCGGTTAGCAGCCCAACTCTTAACCACTATGCCGCCAGGGCTCCTCACAGTACCTCGTAATATGGCTGAGATAAAACGACCAATTGCGGACGAAGATGCAGCTCGGCAGGCATTCTCATGGGCTTTCAGTATGCATGCAAACTCGCATTGCTCTCTGAAGGACCGTTGAGTCATCTCTTGTCAATTTAAACATACACTTACCATGGAACCCATCGGCTCTACTTCTTATTTACTCTCGAGAAATGAAAACATGTGCTCAGACAGAAACCTGGGCATGAATGTTTATCGTGACTCAATTCATAATCCCCCAAACTGGAAAAGAAAACAAAAAACAGTTTTTTCCTTGACCAGTGAATGAATAAACAAAATGGAATACTACTCTACCCAGGGAACACAGGCCAAGACAGACTGTCTCCTGGGTCAGAAAACAAACCTCAATGAATTTAAAAGCACTGAAATCATACATGGTGTGTTTTCTGGCCGTAATGGCATTGAACTAGAAATCAGTGAGAGGAAGAAAACAAATGAATAAGCAATGTCCACATACTTGAGAACCAAACAACATACCTCAAAATAGTCCAAAAGTCAAAAAGCAAGTCTCGGGGAGAATTTAAAAAGAATGAAAGAAAGAAAGAAAGAAATACATCATACTGAATAAATATAAAGATACAACCTATCGAACTTTGCGGGACACAGTGAAAGCTATACTAAGGAAATTCACATGCATACGTTGGAGGAGAGGCAAGGCACCAAGTCAATAATCTTTTTTCCTTCTTCTTTTTTTGTTTAGAGTGTGAGGCAGTGAGTGAGAGAGTGAAAGAGTGAGAGAGAGGCAGTGACTGAGTGAGTGAGACAGTGATTCAGTGAGAGAGTGAGGCAGTGAAAGAGTGTGAGTGAGGCAGGGAGTGAGTGAGGCAGTGAGAGTCAGTGAATGAGACAGTGAGTGAATGAGACAGTAAGAGAGTGAGAGAGTGAGAGTGAGGCTGTGAGTGAGAGTAAGGCAGTGAGAGAGTGAGAGGGAGGCAATGAGTGAGTGAGTGAGTGAGACAGTGATTGAGTGAGGCAGTGAGAGAGTGTGAGTGAGGCAGTGCGTGAGTGAGTGAGGCAGTGAGAGAGTGAGACAGGGAGTAAATGAGACAGTGAGAGTCAGTGAATGAGACAGTGAGAGAGTGAGAGTGAGCCACTGAGTGAGGCAGTGAGAGGCTGAGGCAGGAAGTGAGTGATTGAGACAGTGGGAGAGTGAGAGTGGGACAGTGAATGAGTGAGACCGAGAGTGAGAGTGAGGCAGTGGGTGAGTGAGTGAGTGAGTGAGTGAGGCAGTGAGAGTCAGTGAGTGAGACAGTGAGAGAGTGAGAATGAGAGTCATCAAGTCAATAATCAATGGGACTGGTCAATGTCTGCCCTGTGCAAGGATATGCATCTATACGGGTGCTATCATACACAGGCCTATAAGCAAAGAAAAAAGCCATTTTCTACATATCTATGAAGAGAATATGTTGACTGCACATGCATCTTATTTCATTTCCACAAAGTTTGGAACAATTTGATCAGATGGCAACCACAGTTTTAATTTGCTGCAGGTTTGGGCAACCTTCTAATGCAGTGGAGGGAACAGAGGCTTGGAGCAACTTGCTAGTTGTGTGGTCTTACCAACCTCATTTTGTTCTGTTAGCGAATGAGGGTGGTACCCACTTCCCAGGGTTGCGTGGAGGCTGACATTGAATTAGAAACCTTTGGGTTATTTATGTTTGAGAGGCCAGCCCTTTTTTGGAAGAAAATAAATTGTGTGTTTTGAACACAGTCGTAGGACTCTTGAATTTTCCGGATCATGTTTAAGCATTATTGTGATCGATACAATTTTTCCAATGTTCAAGGTACCTTTCTGCTTGTATGCCTTTTCTTCATCTGCGGAGACCAACAATTGCCCTGCTCTGGAGTAGAAAGTCTATGCATTCCAAATGTGAACAGGCCTTTTAAAAAGTGACCTGGGACGTAGGCAGGGTGCTGGAAGGCGCCGCATGGGCGTTGGCGTTAGGTGGCGCTGAGTGGGTTCGGACCATAGCGACCCTGTACAGTGCAGCAGAGTGAGACACTCCTGGCCCTTGGCCGTCCTCCCCATCGTCCTCATTTGTGCCCATTGTTGCAGCCACTGTGTCAATCCGTCTCGATGAGGGGCTTCTTCTTTGTCACGGCCCTTCGGCTTGACCTTGCACAATGTCTTTCTCCAGGGACGGGTCTCCCCAGAAGAAGCAGCCACCATGGCGGTAGCTAAAGTCCGTGGCTGTCGAGTGGGTTTTGACCCACAGTGGCCCTCCAGGACAGACTGCACCTGCCCATAGGCTGTAATCTTTACAGAGCAGCGGCCAGCTGGGTTTGACCCAGGGATGAAGTGCTTGTCCCAGGCACGGTCAAGGCTCCCTGCGGTGAGGGTGGTTCTAGTAGTAACCGCGGCGGCAGCAGCAGCAGCAGCAGCAGCAGCAGCATGAACAGTGTCTCTCACCTGCTAACAGTGTCGCTCACCTGCTAACAGCATCTCTTACCTGCACGCTTCACTCGCTCTTCACACGGCCTATCACGGGGGCAGAGCTCACGCGCCCCGTGATCTGGTGAGAAACCAGCAGGACTAGAGAGCTGACGCTTTCTAAGGTCGCACGGTCTGGTGTTGCCATCGCAGCGAGTGGAGCAGAGCCTTCCAAGTCAAAAGCGTGGCCCGGCGATGCCAGGGAAGCTCGGTGCTGCTTGGGGCTGAAAGGGTGTCGTGTTTACACGCACGCGGCACTCTTGCCGTCACCTGCATTTGACTTGGGCTGGTGACCACATTGGCTTTGGAAAGAAGCTAGGCAGAACCGGGAGCCACCCTCGGGAAGTCCACCTCCCCTTGCAGACGTCTCGGGGAGCAGAGGGAGACCCCTTGGTAGGACTGATGCAAGAGCCAGGCACCGAGGCAGTGTGGCTGCCCCAGAAAGGACCCTGCTCTGGGGGACAGGACCCCTGAGTCCGAGCGCTGGCTGTCTCTATCACTGACTCCACCACCTTTCCCGTGAGGGGCAGGGGCTGGACTGGCTTTCAGCCCGGACTTCTGAGTGTCCAGGGTCACTGTAAGCACCTCCAGTAGCTGTGCCTGCGCCCCGCCCCCGCTGTGCTCAGAGACAACCGAGAGAAGGTGCCACCCGGCAAAGTGGGGGAGCAGAGGGAATGCCGTGTCATCTGATCCATAGCTGATTAATCCCCTGAAATGCACTCTGGGGACATGTTCATGACGTCACCGAGGTGGGAGAAGAATGCGACCTGTTGTCTGGGCCCAGGACACAAAGGCCTGTCTGTGTGCACGTGGGCACTCCGGCCTGGGTCGGATCAGCTGCTCCTGCTTCCTCCTCTGCCATCACAATACGACTACACAGTTCCAGTCTGCCCCCCTGCTCCCCGCCCCACCAGAGCTGGGCTGTGGGATTTGTGCCCACTGGGTGCCCGCCGAGCACAGCCAGCATGCCCAGCCTCCCCGGCCCACTTGGCTCCTGGTGAGGCTCAGATTTCAATAGCCCGCTTCTCCTGCCCTCATTTGCTGCCCTCTCCCGTCTTCTCTTTCTCTCGTCTCCCGGGCACACGTGTGAAGGGCAGATCCAGGGTGATCTGGACCCAGCCGGACAGCAGGGAGCCAAGGCTGGAAGCCGGAGAGAGGATGAGCTGGGTGGCAGCCAGACGTGGCACAGGGTCACTCTGGAAATACTTCCCTCGAGCAGTGGAGTGGCAGCTGCCCTGGCCCACCACGCTGATCCCTGGGAAACCAGGCAAGGGAAGTTTTCTCTGACAGAGTCCCTGACAATGCCCAATGAGGCAGCAAAGTCCACAGGCCTGGCAGTGGAACATGGACTCTGATGTTCCCCAGCTACAGAAGGAGCGTTGGCCTTTTCCTCCTGGCTTATATCAATGCAAATAACTGCCCCCAGGGGATTCTGAGACTGTAACTTTTTATGGGAATAGAAAGCCCTGTTTTTCTCCCACGCAGTGGCTGGTGGTTTTGAACTGCTGACCTTGCCATTAGCAGCCCAACGTGTAACCACGCAGCCACCAGGGCTCCGATCCCACTCCACAGGGTCTGTGAAAAAGAAGGCCCTCAATGAGATGGGTGGGCACAGTGGCTGCAGCCGTGAGTTCAAGAATAGCAAGACTTGTGAGGGTGGCACAAGACTGGACCATGCTTCCTTCTGTCAAACCCAGGGACTCCAGGGCTAGAACCCACGCAAATAATACCTCATAGTGACAGCAACAAGAGCTTCACTGGGCATTCAGGCAGGGCTTAACCAGGAGCCAGTACACTGGCACTGACAACACACTGTAAGTCCTAAAATCCACACACACACACACACACACACACAGCTGGACATACATGCATAGACACACCGAAACACAGGGATACACAGAGACACATACAAGCATACATGTGGACACACACAAACACCCAGAGATACAAAGATACACACAGAGGTAACATGCATACACGTAGACATAAAGACACACACACATGCACACCACACCTCCCCACTCGCCATCATTGCTTCACTCAGCCATGATTGAATGCCTCCTAGGTCCCAGGGAGCAAAGCAGACAAAAACCACAGCCCTCATAGGACTTCTACTGGGACGAGTCAGACAAGAAACAGTAAAGATAAGAAAGAAGGAGAGATCACTCAATTGCTTACTCAATGAAAGAACACATTGTTCTATTAAATTGGCATACCATGATGCACACCTTCCCAACATGATCACTAAAGACAAATGTGTGCATAAACAAATGTGGTGAAGAAAGCTGATGGTGCCTGGCTATCAAAAGA
>NW_022111366.1:6356740-6360973 GCF_000313985.2 Echinops telfairi
TGTTTTGAGAATGATGATGGCAACAAATGTACAAATGTGCTTGACACAATGGATGTATGTATGGATTGTGATAAGAATTGTATGAGCCCCCAATAAAATGATTAATGAAAAAAGAAAGAAACAAGAAGAGAACCTCGTGTGCTGCACATTCGAAAGTAGTTGGTGTGATGGGGACAAGAGTGGGGCAGGCTGAGTGGGATCGGGAAGGGGAAGGGGGGCAATGGGGCCATTTTTCACAGGGCGTCTCTTAGTCATCGAGGGCCGCTGTAACGGAAATACCACACGGGGTAGGCTTGGACAAACAAATGCATTTTCTCGGAGTCTAAGAGGCTTCGCGAGTTAGTTTAGCTAGTTAGCAAGTGAGCTAGTTAGTTGCCATCAAGTCAGTTCTGACCCACAGTGACCCTGTGCCCAACAGAATGAAACACAGTCTGGTCCTGCCCCATCCTCACATGTTCCTGGGCTTTCAAGGCCCTCGCTGCAGTGATTGTCTCAATCCATCTCATCAAGGGCCTCCCTCTTTTTCGTTGACCCCCTAACTTAGGAGACCAGGAGTCCTAAGTTCGGACGCTGGTTCTAGGCGACAGCTTTCTCCGTGTGTCGGCTCTGGTGGAGGGTCCTGGTCATTCCCCGGCGGCCTTGGCGATTCTGTAGCGTGTTATCTCTTCTGCTCTGCTTGTGATGGCGTGTTTGCTCAATCTGCTCTCTTCTCTCTCAAAGAAGATAGATTTACTCTACATTAATCTTCTGTTCGGTGATCAGCTGTAATGGTCCCCTGTGTTGTAAAGCCTTACCTTCATAAAGTCACTGAACCAGGATTCCAGTTGGTGATGTGAACGAGACAGGGTGCAATGGAAAGAAACTGGTAGTCTGTGGAGTCGATCTCTTTTGAGCTATAACAGAGATTAATCAAGGGAACAGAGACTGAGGGATAAACTACCACCAAATACGAAGAGCTGGGGGCAGAGAGCATCCTTTGGACCCAACGTCCCTGCACGGAAAACCTCTTAGACCTAGGGGAAGATTGATACCAAGACACATGGGCATCTCCAAGGGACAATGAGCCTACAGATGCTGAAAGGGCACAAAGACCTTCCTCCTAAACTGGCAGTTGATAGAGAAGAAAGGCTGCTCCCTAGAGCTAAAGCCCTGACTTCAGACTTTTTTTGCATCCTGGAGTGTTAAGAGAGTAAGTTTCTGTTTGCTAAGCCGCCTCCGTGTGCTATTTGTGTTACAGCAGTACTAGATAACTAAGAGAGCCTCCAAGGACGAGTTTCCACTAAGGGGTACCTCGTGGACCACTTGAGGTGAATACTTGGCTACTGCTTCCAGCTCTGCTGTGGGCCAAAGCCTTCCTGCTTCTGCTCACTCTTGGACGTGGTGCCTTGGGAGGGGTGCTGCTTCTCCTCAGGGGGAATGGGCAAGGGCTCCCTCTTACCGCCTCGTCATTCTCCATGAGGCTGGGATGGCAAATGTCACTCAGAGCTCTGGGAAACTATCAGTGGCACTGAAGTGCTGGAAAAACTCCAGGGAAGTGTGTTATGATGGGGAAGCTTCTGCGCTATTTACCAGGCCTGGCTTCTCCCTCTACTGCTCAACCTGCACCTCTACCAGAGTCCCTTCTCTCTTTGGAGGAAGTCCATCCTCCAGGTGTGGGGCCCAGATCCCGGCTCCACCTCCCTCCCGCCTCTCCGTTTCTCCCACAACAGAGAGATTGATCTCAATAATGTCCTGGCAGCGGGTTTTGGCACACCCTTTGAAGTCTTCCCACAGTGGAGCTGCAGCTGGGTATTGATTGGAAAACCACACACACACACACACACACACACACAAGCCCACACTTACACCCACTGATTTCCTTCGAAAAACAATAATTCTTAGAGAAAATATAGCTTCAACTTACATGGAGGAAGAGGTATGTTTCCTTACTGCCTCCTGATTTGCAAACTCAATACAGCCCACGGAGGAGTGGGACTCTCACACAATGACACGGATGCGTGTCAGGGAGAATTTCTGTCTCTGGCTGGGGATTCAGTAATATTTACAGGCAAGCGCAGGAAGGTTGTATGCCCTCGTGGGTTCCTTACATTGGGGTAAGCTTTGGTCTGCTAATCACAAGCGCAGTGGCTCAAGTTCACTGAGGAAGATGAGGGTCGTCTGCTCTAGTAAAGACTGACAGCCTTGAAAACGCTATGGAGCAGTTCCATTCTGTCTTATACAGTCACTCTGGTCAAAATTGACTAGTTGGCTGTGAGTGGGTATCAGGCAGATTAAAAATCTGTACTGCTACTAGTTAAATACAGCAAGGCCAACAGACACACACCTATACCCATTGTTAGGTTCTCTAATTGTGTGTGTGTGTGAGTGTGCTTTCTAGTCATTGGAATACAGCAGGATAAGCGCTGTTGCAATTACCATGTTTCTTCACTTATAAGGCACCGGGAACATATGTGTACCCCATATAATGGGCACAGCATGCATAGCAAACGAAGGGCAGAGAGGGTTCTGAATCTGGTAAAAAAACAAACTTATATGACAAGTGCGTTACTTTTATAAGACAGGGTAAATATATGGACCACTCCTGAACAGTGCTCCTCCTTTGGCCTTTTGAGTCTGACGGGACTTTGAATGAATTGTCTTCATCTTTTTAATGGAAAAAAATGTTGGGTGGCATACATCTAGATCAGACTCCTCATTCAAGCTTTTCAGATCTCTTGGTACCCTAATCCTGTCCGTTAGCCAACTAACGATTTGTCTCACTTCCCGCCATGTACGTGTCACTCTAAGTCTTCCCTCAAGACACTGGTTGTTGTTGTTGCTGCTGTTGTTAGGTGCCATCAAGTCGGTGCTGACCCATAGTGACGGAACGAAACACTGTCTGATCCAG
The DNA here is from genome assembly GCF_000313985.2 of Echinops telfairi. NCBI lineage: Eukaryota > Metazoa > Chordata > Mammalia > Afrosoricida > Tenrecidae > Echinops > Echinops telfairi. The sequence continues at coordinate 6,359,628 of NW_022111366.1, forward strand.
TACCGTCTCTACAATGGTTCCTGTGCGCGAGCCCATTGTTGCAGCTCGGTCCATCTCATTGCGGGCCTTCCTCTTTTTTCTTTTTTGGCGGCCACTCTACTAACATGTGACCCCCCCTTCAGTGACGAGTCTGTCCTGGCAACGTGTCCAACATATATACGACGAAGCCTCGCCATCCTTGCCTCTGAGGAGCACTCTGGCCATACTTCTTCCAAGATAAACCAGTTTGTCCTCTCAGCAACCCATGCTACTTTCCATAATCTTGACCAGCACCACAATTCAAATACCTTAATTCTTTTTTGATCTTCCTTATTTAATGTCCAACTTTCACATGTATACGAGGCAATGGAAAATACCATGGCTTGAGTCAGACCCACTTTAGTCCTCAAAGTAACATCCTTGCTTTTCGATACTCTAAAAAAGTCTTGGGCAGCAGATTTACCTGCTGCAATGCAACTGTTGACCTCTTGACAGCTGTTTCTAGGAGCATACATGATTGTGGATCCAAGGAAGACAAAATCCTTGACATCAACCTTTTCTCCAGGTATCATGATGTTCCCTATAGGTCCAGTTGTGAGTGTTTTGGTCTTCTTTATACTGAGTCTTAATCCAATGTGAAGGATCCAGTCATTGATCTTCATCAGGAAGTATTTGAAGCCCTGCTTGCTTTTAGCCAGCAAGGTCGTGTCATCTGCATATCGCAGGTAACATCGGTTAGCTAAGGGTAAAACCTAGTTGTCCTAAGAGACTTTCCTATAACAAAGAACAAACCCAAACTCACTACCATTGAGTGGATTCCTATTTACAGAGACCCTATAGGACAGAGCAGAACTGCCTCTTTGTGTTTCTAAGACTTTAAACCTGTATGAGAGCATACACCCTCACCTTTCTCCCATGGAGCAGCTGGCGGGTTAGAGCCACTAACCTTGTGATTAGTAGGTTAAAGTGTAGCTCATGACACCACAGGGCTCCTAGACTAGGGTAATCACCAAAGTCACCATCCCACAACTTGTTTCTGCTTTGATTTTTAAGCACTTATGATTTCTTGCTATTCCCCAACAACTAACCAAAAGGTTGGTGCATCAAACCCACCCAGAGGTGCCTCAGGAGAAAGGTCGGGAATTCTGTTTCTGACAAGTCACAGCCTTGACCAATCTGTGGAGTATAGTTGTACTCTAAACACATGGGTGGTCAGGAATCTGAGCAGACTCGGGGGCAAGTAGGATCAGGGTGAACTGCTCAAAATTTAAGCCACAAATTAACAGACTGAATTCTGTCAACCCTTAAGCAGCTTTACCACCACTGGTCTGTCCATTTGTCACACTGTGGTGAGTTGCATGGTGTGA
>NW_022111366.1:6361073-6363504 GCF_000313985.2 Echinops telfairi
TATACGAGGCAATGGAAAATACCATGGCTTGAGTCAGACCCACTTTAGTCCTCAAAGTAACATCCTTGCTTTTCGATACTCTAAAAAAGTCTTGGGCAGCAGATTTACCTGCTGCAATGCAACTGTTGACCTCTTGACAGCTGTTTCTAGGAGCATACATGATTGTGGATCCAAGGAAGACAAAATCCTTGACATCAACCTTTTCTCCAGGTATCATGATGTTCCCTATAGGTCCAGTTGTGAGTGTTTTGGTCTTCTTTATACTGAGTCTTAATCCAATGTGAAGGATCCAGTCATTGATCTTCATCAGGAAGTATTTGAAGCCCTGCTTGCTTTTAGCCAGCAAGGTCGTGTCATCTGCATATCGCAGGTAACATCGGTTAGCTAAGGGTAAAACCTAGTTGTCCTAAGAGACTTTCCTATAACAAAGAACAAACCCAAACTCACTACCATTGAGTGGATTCCTATTTACAGAGACCCTATAGGACAGAGCAGAACTGCCTCTTTGTGTTTCTAAGACTTTAAACCTGTATGAGAGCATACACCCTCACCTTTCTCCCATGGAGCAGCTGGCGGGTTAGAGCCACTAACCTTGTGATTAGTAGGTTAAAGTGTAGCTCATGACACCACAGGGCTCCTAGACTAGGGTAATCACCAAAGTCACCATCCCACAACTTGTTTCTGCTTTGATTTTTAAGCACTTATGATTTCTTGCTATTCCCCAACAACTAACCAAAAGGTTGGTGCATCAAACCCACCCAGAGGTGCCTCAGGAGAAAGGTCGGGAATTCTGTTTCTGACAAGTCACAGCCTTGACCAATCTGTGGAGTATAGTTGTACTCTAAACACATGGGTGGTCAGGAATCTGAGCAGACTCGGGGGCAAGTAGGATCAGGGTGAACTGCTCAAAATTTAAGCCACAAATTAACAGACTGAATTCTGTCAACCCTTAAGCAGCTTTACCACCACTGGTCTGTCCATTTGTCACACTGTGGTGAGTTGCATGGTGTGATGATGAAAGCTAGGTCCCTGGTATCTCAAACACCAGCAGGGTGACCAACGGTGGGCAGGTTTCGGTGGAACTTCCAGACTAGAAGAATGGCGTCCAAGCTGCACTGAAGGCACTAGTTAAAAAACAAGGCTCCAGGAATGGAAGGAATGCCAGTGGAAATGTTTCAACAAGCGCATGATGCACTGGACACTCATTCGCCAAGAAATTTGGAAGACAGCTACCTGGCCAACCAACTAGAAGAGATTCATATTTGTGCCCATTCTGAAGAAAGGGAACCTATGAGAATATGGAAATTATAAAAAATATCATATAGTAAAGTTTTGATGAAGATCACTAAACCACAATTGTAGCAGTCCATGAACAGGGAGCTGTCAGAAGTTCAAGCCAGGTTCAGGAGATGGTGTGGCACGGGAGATGTCGTTGCTGATGTTAGCTGGACCTTGGCTGAAAGCAGGGAATGTCAGGAGATGTCTCCTTGGGTTTTATAGACTGTGCAAAGGCTGTGTGGAAAATATCAAGCTATGGATACCATGGAGAAGAGTGGGAGACCCAGACCACTTCTTTCTGTCCGTGGGGAACATGTACACAGACCAAGAGGCATTCACTTGAAAGGAACAAGGGGATGCTTTGTGGTTTTAATCAGGACGGTGTATCCTTTCTTCATCCCCATTTAATCTGAATGCTGAGAAAATAATCTGAGAAGCTGGACTCTAAGAAGAAGACCATGATGTCAGGAGAGGAGGGAGGCTTAACAACCTTCAATATGCAGGTGACACAACCTACTTTGCTGAGAGCGAGGAGGACTTGCAGCACTTGCTGATGAAAACCAAAGATTGCAGCCTTCAATAAGGCTTGCAAGTTAATCTGAAGAAAATTCCTCACAAGTGCACCATTGGCGACATCATGGGAAATGAAGAAAAGATGGGAGTTGCCAAGAATTTCATTTTTCTTGGATACACAATCAATTTTCATGAATGTATCAGTCAAGAACTCCAACGAGGTACAGATAAGAGCTTTCAACACCCAGAATCCATGCTAGAGAAACCCCTCAGAAGCAGGCATGGGAAGAAAGATTCCGTGAGGGTACGGGAAGGGAGGGGAGAGGAAGGGGAGAAAGAGGAACTGGTAGAAATGATGGATGCTTATTCCTCCTCAAGGGGTACGAATAACAGAACTGTGGGTGAAGGGATACATCATGGTGTAAGAGCTGGAAAAAAAAGTATTAAGGGTCCATGAGGGTGGTAGGGTGGGGGAGGGAGGGAATAAAGAGGAGCTGATATCGAGGGGTTCAAGTAGAAAGAAAATGTTTTGAAAATGATGATGGCAGCATCTGTACAAGTTTACCTGATGTAATTGATTTGTGGATTGTTATGGTTATCTATAAGAGCCCCCAATAAAATGATCAATAAAAAGGGAAAA
>NW_022111366.1:6363954-6364903 GCF_000313985.2 Echinops telfairi
TATTTCCAATGGTCTTAGGAACTGAGACACCACTGCTCTATCATCTCCAGGCGGGTCCACCCACATGCAGATACACCCGCATAAAATTACTCAGCGTGAAGACTGTTACCCATGCTACACCATGCTTCAAGACAAAATTTCATTTCTTTGTCATTAGAAATAAATATTTCACAATATATAATTACATATTGTTTGTGTGGGTCATCACTATGCTATAATTATGTTCAATTTGTAACAATGAAAATATATCCCGCATATCATATATTTACATTATGATTCATAACAGTAGCAAAATTACAGTTATGAAGTTGGAACAAAAATAATTTTATGGTTGGGGGCTCACCACAACATGAGGAACTGTATTAAAGGGTCACGGCATTAGGAAGGTTGAGAACCACTGCCCTAGAGGCATACATGTGACAGGAAGGCACATATGGAACAAGATGGGTGGACTCTGGGGTCAAGATGGCAGCCTAACTTTGATCATCTCTGAGCTGGCTTGACCTTAGGTGTCTTTGAGCTTTTTTCCAGGGAAACAATCAATGGTACTTATCAGGGTCCAAGTTAGGGTGGAACAGACAATAGGATCTGATTGCTTTTGATGGCAGATGACCTTCAGGCAGATAGCCTTTAAGCAGTTGACCTTCAAGAGTGTAGTCAGTGACCATGTGTTTGCAAACTGCACATTCAATTTGCCATTATTCTGGGGGAGCGGGTGCATTGAAGGGAATGACTTGTACTTAGGAGAATGTGAGTGGGACTCATCGCCAACCCACGAACGTGAAGGTTTCCTCCACCGGAGCCCAGGGCTCCAAGACGCCTTAAAGCAGTGGAGTAGGGAACCAGTGGAGAGGTCTTGGGGGCCGGCCCCAATCCCAACTACTAAGTGGACACCTGACCCTCCCCCCAGAAGAATTTATTTCAAAGGACAGCATTGAACTTGCAGCTC
>NW_022111366.1:6366895-6376348 GCF_000313985.2 Echinops telfairi
TTTAAAAAAAAAAACTATGAACAAATTCCTATGCACACTGCACATATCTTATTTTGAAGTAAAAAAACAAAATAGGCAAAAACACCCGCGGGCTGGATAAATGTCCTCGGAGGGCCGCAGGTGGCCCGCGGGCCGTAATTTAAGGACCCCTGCCTTAAAGTATGAATGTTGAGAATTTGTCCGCATGTACTCTCTTCCCGGTTCTGTTTCCCACCGTCAGTGAAAAAGAGGATGCCCTTTTCTGAGATGGGTCGACATAACGGCTGCAAGAATGGGTTCAAACATAACCGTGGTGGTGAGCATGGTGCAGGACCGGGCAGAGGTGAGTTCTGTTGTGCATCGGCGCGCAACAGGTAGCTCCAGCTCCCGGCGTGAGTACTGGGTTGACTCTTTGGCAAGCCGCCTGTTTCCTTACCTTAAACAAGCATGATCATTTCCACCTCACAGAGCTGTTACGATGGTGATTGAGAGACACATGACAGTAGCTCACACAGCGCTTACCGTATAGATAGCATGTGACACGCATCCATTCATGCCTGCTTCTCCTCCGTCATTCATTCAACCTTTCCTCGTGCTGTCCTGTGACGGAGCAAGTCTCTCCTTCTTCTGGGACCACCCTTAACACATGTCCTGTGGAGTTGAGTGACAGCATCGCCCACTCTGCCTGTTGTGGGCAGTGCTAGCCCTCCTCACAGCTAGTGAGTTCTTTGAGGTGAGGGGGCCTATGTGATGTCAATTTGCTTTCTCTTGGATGCCAGTATAATACCTTGGACAAGCATGCCCTTAAGACATGTCTGCAAAATCGCAATATGGACATTTTTCTAACTCAGTATGCAGGGTTGCAACTCCCTCAGCCCATTTGTTTATTGAAAGCTGCGTGGACTGGCCATTTCTCTACCAGTGCATCTTGCTACACCTTGCCTCTGATCAGCTAGCATTAGCTAAATGTCAGCAGCTTCTGCAGAGCACCCTGGGAACGATTGACAGTGTTTTAAGGATTGGAGAAGTAGCTGCTAAGCTGCACGATTCCCAGTTCATTATGTTCTGTTCAGTTAAGCCACTGGTGACATCTCTTATGCTTTTCTGCCAAACACAAAAATATTCCAACCATTTGTATCCATTATTGGTGAATTACAGAGAGTTACACGATGGCTCTTTTAATAGAAAATTGTTTTTTCTTCTGTGTGGCTTTTAAAGGTCTGGTGTTCTTTTGTACAGCATTTTATTATGTCTTGGTGCCAATTTTGTTTGCCAGAGGAGCACATCTCCCAATTTATAATGCAAGGCAAGCAAAGGAGGGCTTCACAGCCTTGGCTAGAGATCAAGCCATAGCTAATTTTTGTAGCAAGGAAGACTAAATAACAAGTCCCTAAATTGCAATTTTGGTTTCTCCTTCTGTTCCCAAACAAAATTGTTGAAATTATTAAGTCTTGCCTTGATCAGTTATTAGCTAATAATAAAAGTATGTCTAAATTTCAAAAGTTTCCGTGTAGACACACACATAACAGTCTTAAATGGCATCCTAAGATTGTTAAGGACCTTTGGGCTGTTACCTTTGATTAGGGGAGAGGACTCTGGTTAAATGAATTAACAGTTAATTTAAATAAAAATGGATGAGAAAAGCAAACAGAAATCCAAATGACCAATTGTTATTCTTTTTGGTTGATGGAGGTGTTGCTCACCCACCACTCATGACCATTGAGTTGATTCCAATTCATAGTGATCCTATATATGGATTAGAGCAGACAGCTCATCTTTTTCTCTTGGAGTGGCCGGTGGGAACTGTCAGTCTTGGGCTTAGCAGTCCAAGACCTAACTCACAGCAACACCAGGGCTCCTTAGTTTGCATTCATATCGACCCATGTACCACAGAAGGATGGCCCGGTCCAACATGATCCTTCCCATCGTGGCTGTGGTTGAACCCATTCCTGCAGCTACTCGGTCATTCCATCTCATTGAGTGTCTTCCTTGCTTTGTCTGATCCTCTACTTGTGTGATGTTCTTCATCAGAGATTGGCTCTCCTCAGTACGATATCTAGTGTAAGGCAGACGAAGTCTCAACATACTCAGTGGTGAGTAGCATTCATTCCGACTGTACTTCCGAGACAGGCTTGTTCCTTCTTCCATCTTCTTCCTCAATACCAAAACTCAAAGGCATCAATTCTTCTTTCATTTTCTTTATTCATTGTCCAGTTTTATATGCATAAGAGACAACGGAGAATACCATGGCTTGAGTTAGGCGCACCTTAGTCTTCAAAATGACGTCTTTGCTTTTCACCACCAAGGAGGTCTTTTCTAAGATGTGTCCAATGCACTATGTCAATTGGCTTCATGACCGCTTCAACGGGCACTGACTGAAGCTAGTGAGAACAAAATCCTTGGCAGCTTCACTCTGCTCTCCATTTGTCATGCTGTGGCTTCTCAGCCCCGTTTGAGCATTTGTGGTGTTGAGGTATGAGCCATACTGAAGGCTGCGGTCTTGGATCTTCATTCCCACTGCCTCTGAGTTGATTTCCACTCACAGTGGCCCTGTTGTGTTTCTGAGGCTGTCGATACGCATGAGAAAAGAATGTGCCATCTTTCTTCCTCGGAGCTGCTGGTAGACTCAAACTACTGGCTTGTTAGGTAGCAGGCCAACATAAGACATACCATGCCACCAGGGCATAGTATTAAATGCTTACGTCCTCATTGCTTTTGGCAAGCAAGGTTGTATCTTCTGCATGTAGTTGGTTATTCATGAGTTTTCCTCCAACCCTGTGCTTAATATTATCTTTCATCTATCCGTTTCCTATTCTGTAGAATTAAGTCCGGAATGTAGAATATGAGTTACACGTATGTTTGAAACTATATATTTTATAGGAGCCAGGCTGGCACAAGAGATTTGTACCTAAAGATCGATGATTTGAACACATCTGGCTTCTCTGCAAAAGAAAAGCCTGTAGACCGGCTTTTATAAAGTTCCCAGTAAAGAAAACTGTATGGAGAAGCTCTACTCTCTGACACATCGGGTCTACTCTGTAACACATTCGCTCTCATACTTGGTCTTGACTGTTCAGGTCCTTTCTGCTGTAGAGACTCTACCTTGCACACTAACCTATGTACACGCAGAACCCCTGTGAAACATCAAAGTGTAAGGGTCAAAGGAAGCTCGTGTGAGAAATTGGACCAATAACTTCCACCCTGTTGCTTCTGTGGAGGCCGTTCCCATAAGTCATCCCTTGTAACCACCAGGGTAGTGTTTGCTTCACGTGCTTGCTTCACACAGCGACAAATGAGCGAATCCCAGCGGCTCCAAACAATTCGGCTTTATTATCTTACAGATCTGAAGGTTAGAAATGCAACATGGATCTCACTGGGCCAAAACTAAGGTGTTGGCAGGCTTATCTTCCTTTTTGAAGATGAGAGGGGTCCATCTCTGGGCTTTATCTTGTCCAGCTTTTAGAGAGCTGTCCCATTCATTGACTCATGGCCTCTTTCGTCCATCTTCAAAGTCATCAATGGTGGGCCAAGTCCCTTTACACCACCCCTCTCTGATCCTCCTCGTACTGAGATCTCTCTCTCTTCATCTGCCTTGCTTTTTCATTTTTTAAGGGCCCTTGCTATCTCACTGGGCCCATTTGGTAAACCAGGTTAATATCCTTATTTTCAAATGGCTAATGAGAAATTTTAATTGCAGCTGTAGTCTTAATTCCCCTTTGCCCCGGACTGCGGCATATTCCTAAATTCCAGAAATCAGGACATGGGCGTCTTGTTGTGTCTACCACACCTGGAAGTAGGAATGTGGCCGGGCCTGTGAGGGTCAGGGAAGGAGTGACACACAGAAGCCATAGCTAGCCCATGTGGGGCTGGCTCATGACGTCATTACTAGATCATCTTTGTGGCACATGGGCCCCGGCGATCAGTAGGCAAGGACTTTGTGTGAGAGTAGTGTCAGGAGCTGGATTGCCATGGAAGCGTACTCAGAGATGAAGAGTGACATGCATGACATTTATTTGTACGTGCCGGGAAGGAAAAGAAGTGAGAATGATGCTGTGGGCATCAAGAGAAGCTGGACCACAGCAACGCCATCCAACACAGACTCCCCTCGGAGCTCTGAAGCTGTTCATCAGATGTTGATCAGTCCTGCGATGTGGACTGTCCCAGTCAGGGCCATGACCTTGAATGAAACAGCTCTCTTCAGCAGAGGCAGCTGTCTGTCAGTCACATCCCACTATAACTGGACTAAGAAGCTGTCATTGGACTGAAGTAGTTGCTAGGAAACTAGAGAATGTCTCCAAGGCTGGAAAGAGGGGAACGTGGCAGAATGGAGCAGGGGTGTGCAAGAAAAGATGGGGGCGTTTGTCCAGTCAGGCTGAGACTTAACTCTGAAAGCAGCTTTCTCATTCCCTTCAGGACTATGAGGCTCCTTGACTACCGGACTGTTTGCTGGCCACCACTAACTCATTGAGGGGAATCACACAAGTAGAGCAAGTGATGTGGACCTCAGATGGAAGGCCCTGGACAGAGAACAGATTTATACAAAGCAAGTATTTACACACAGGGCGCTGGTCTGGGGTTTGGGCTTGCTCTTAGCCCGGAAGCCTGACAGCAGAATCAATTCAGCAATGCTGATGTGTCTTCAGACATGGTGACTGTTTGGGGGCTTTAGCCCATGATCCCATCTCATTACTCATTGGTACCGTGTCATCTGGAAGAAGGATATATCAGCGATACTGTGTGAGTGTGTGAATCACTTCGCTTCCCTCAAGGTGAACTCTCTTCCACACCTCATGGTCCTTGGCTTCCTGCAGAACTCTATGCCGGGGCCGGAGGCCACCAGAAAGACTGTCCTACCTCTCCCACCTCCAAAAAAAGCCCCCTGACTTGTTGCTGCCTGAAAGCCCATCATCAGGGCACAGAGAAGCGGATTTCAAGTGCCAATTCTGAGTGAAATGCAGACACATCCAGAAAGGCATCCTAACATGTCAGTGGAAGTATATTTTAGATGTCTTCCTTCAAGAAGATTCTGGAATATAAGTGGAGGCTTTCTAACTATCCTGCCTTGCCCCAAGCTCCCGCGGAAAGCCATATAGCAATAATATGGAATATCTTTGAAGGTGTATACCTTAGACTTAGTCATTCCACTCCTGCAGGTATAACCGAAGGAAATGGGCTGAAATACTAAGAGGACTTTGTACACAAGGTTGTTATCACAGCATATTCTTAATGGTGAAACACGTGACTATAAGCCATTTGGAAAACACTCAGGTATATGATGTGCTCAATGAAACAACATTAAAAATGACAGGAAGCATTTGTAATCACAGGGTAGAAATGTTTAGTTAAAAGGAGAATAACCCTGGAGTCACATCGGTCTGTGCATTTTATAATCGCGACCAAGAAATACCCATGCACCCAGGAGGAGCCCTGGTGGCCCAGCTGCCAACGCACACGTGGGCACAGTGAACCCACCCAGCGGTTGGTTCCTGGTAGAAAGACCTGCGATCTGCTTCCCTAATAGCTAGAAACCCCAATGAGACCGTTCCCGCTGTCACACGGGATCACTGAGTTAAAACTTGATTCGGCGGCACCGAACAATAGCCACACACGTCCATGCCTATGCAGAGGAGACAGGAGTGAAACGCGTGCAGATGTGAACAATGGTTTCCGTGGCGATCGAAGGAGAGGTGCTCTTAAACCCGTTTTACGATCCTCTTCAGATAGATACACATTGGAGCCGGTGCGCAGGACGACTCCGGGCACGGGCGGGAGGTCACGGCGCGGGGAAAGGCTCCCCACCAGCAGGAGGCCGAGGAGCAGGTGGGTTTGGAGGTCAAGGGCAGCCGCGCGCAACCACGGGGGCCGAGAACTCGTCCGACAGCGCGGGCTCCCGGGGCCGTGCGCGATGACCCTCGGCGGCCGCCGTCGCGCGGTTACTCACCGCCCCGCCCCCGCGTTTCCTAGGTTACCACCTTCCGATTGGAGGCCGACCCGGGCCGGCCCGCCCACCGGCTCTCGGTGCCTCTAGATCTGGGCGACTCCGCCGCTGGTGAAGCGGTTGTACGGAGGTGCCTCTGCGGTGGTCTCCAGTGAGCGTCGAAGGAGGCGAGGCACACGCAGTGTTAGGTGTGTCCCGCCCCCCGGGATTGCCAATCCCAGGACGGGCAGTCGCCCCATAAATTCAGGGACCCTCCTCAACCCACAGAGTTCCAGATAACTCTTGCTCTGGGAGACTACGTCCATGGAACAGTTGAAGTCGGCGTACCTGCTACTGGGCAAGGGACACTACTCCGCAAAGCAATTCCCAAATCCCTTTAGCCTAGCATAAGGGTGAGGCTGAGGCTTCAGAGGGTTTACAAGGATGATTTGAGATTACAGATAAAGGGATTAGCACCGAAGGTGGCGCTCAGTAAATCATTTCCTTTATCTCCACTACCCTGCACAGTTGGGTGTCTGCAACAGCCTCCGGGTGGGTCTCATTTATAAACAGGAGATGATACCGGTAGTATCTGTCACACAGACTGAACGAGAAAATGCCCATAAAGAAGCTGGCATTAGGACATGGGATATGATAACAAGTCTTCATTGGAGACTCAGTCAGCACCAGGTTCTTCCTCTTACAGGTGGTCAGAGAGAAGGCAGATGCTGTGTGAGGGGAGCCAGCCACGCCCAGGCAGCCAGTAAACCCTCGAGACTTTTCTTCCATGCCTCCGTGCCCTGTCCTGCCATGCTGGTGGCATTACCCGCCAGGTCCCATACCTGGTCTCTGAGCCCGAGAGCAAAATCAGGATTGTTCTGATGGAGCAAACAAGAGCAACACACACCAGTAGCCCACCCACGGAGTTAGGTGCCCCTGTAGGACAGAGTGGAACTGTTGCTGACTCGGCTGCTCCTCACCCAGAACACGGTATTTTCCATTCCCTCAGATGCTTGTGAAAGATGGGCCTGGAATAAGGAAGCCTGTACAAGAATCTGCGCTTGAAGTGTGGTGCTGGCAAAGAATATTGAAAGTACCATGATCTGTTTTGGAAGAAGTCCAGCCAGAGTGCTCCTTAGAGGCAAGGATGGCAAGGCTTCGTCTTACATACTGTGGACATGTTGTCAGGAGGAACCAGACCTGGAGAAGGAGAATGACATCATGCTTGATAAAGTAGAAAAAACTCTTACTGCCATCAAGTCACTGCTGACGCTCAGTGATCCCCTGCGGGTTTTCAAGAGTGTATCACGGGAGTAGAAAGGCCCGTCTTTCTTCTGTGGAGGAAAGCCCGCAATGGGATGGACTGACACAGTGGCTGCATGGATGGGCTCAGGCACAGGAGCAACTCTGAGGAGAACACAGGACCAGGCAGTGTTTCATTCTGTTGTGCACCCAGGTTGCTATGGATCGGAACTCATTGGATGGCACCTCACAACCACCATCACAAATCTTCATGGGAGCAGCAGTGTGTCAGTCCAGGTAGACTAGAGAAAGAAATTCATAGACACTCATATGTGTATAAAAGAAAACTTTATATAATGAGTAATTGAATATCGAGAAAATGTCCCAGCCCGGTCCAAATCAAGTCCTTAAGTCCAATATTAGCCCATATGCCCAATATCAATCTATAAAGTCCTCTTCAGACTCACAAAACACCTGCAATGATGCCGAATGCAGGATGATCACAGGCCAGTGGGTTGGAAGCCTTGTGGATCCAGTGGCAGTGTAAGCATCTCAGCGCTGGCAGGGGTCTCTATGTGGTGTCTCCGACTCCAGAGGTCTGGTTGCATCAGGGTAGGTCCATGTGGCTTCTCCAGCTCCCAGGGCCTAGCGTCATGTGTCTTGTTACTAGAGCATCTTTCAGGGAGTCAGCTGAGAGAAGTGTCTCCCGCCTCCAAGGAAGAAAAACTGGAGTTCCCAGAATTCTCAGGAGAAGGCCATGCCCACACAGAGGCCTCATTGGTTATATCTTGTTTGACAGGCCAGGTCCCACCCCTTCACTCATAATCCTCTCAAATTGACACCAGGTTATGTAACTACCACAAGCAGACAACCGATCTCTCTCCCACAAAGAGACCGATGGATTTAAACACTCGTTGTGGTCCGCAGTCCAGCACTCACATACTGCCACCAGGGGTCTTTAGACTAATAGTAGCACCCCTAAAAGCCAACCTGGTGTCAAGGGGGTGTCCTGGGGCCTCCAGGGTGGATGTGAGCTCTTGAAGTTATTTTTCTAATCCCTCCTCTGGAGTGAGTGAGACTTTATAAAGACAAAGAGAAAAGGAAACCAACTCAGCCTTTATTCGCCTGTCCAAATGAAGGGTGGTTTACTTGAATTTAAAGTGAATTGTAGTCCCAGCTACTTCACGAGAGCCCATTCTCTGCTGAGTCCCTGTCCTCAGTTCTCTGTAATCTCGTTTAGCCCACACAAATCTCGCTCCCCCTGCTTTATCCACTTTAACAGCTGAAAAACTGAGCCCCGGAGATTAAGAGTGCCCACAGGTCACAGCTAGTGAGAAGCTGGCAGGGCCGAAACGTGAACCTAGGGTGAACTTGACTCAAAACAGGGTGCACTGCACAACTACACCCCTGTGATTACTCGCCCATGTTTTCTTCTTTAAATACACAACTTCCCCCGACTGGATGAGCTAGGCCTGCCTTAAAACTACCTGAACCCTTTGATTTAGGAGTGAAATATTCTGATGGGAGAGGAAGCAAAGGATGGCCACCCCAAGACGGTAGAAATAGCGGTTGTTGGACCTTGGGAGGGACCCCTAGCTTCGTGGGTGTCCAATGAAAGGGGACCCAGAACCACCATACCTTTAATACTGCAATGCCTCTCTTGCATTAATATGACAGGCTTTAATCTGATAGGCAAGGCTCTGCACTTGTAAGAATGATACAGGAAAATTTCCCTTAGCACCAACCCCCATGCTCAGTGTAAACAGAGCTCAAACAATCAAGAAATCAATCTGTACAAAGCAACAACGCATAGATTGCAGCTTGTAGTTGGACTTTACTCCCATAAACTCTTCAAAGCAACAGTATCTTGAATCCTATGCCATTGGAAAAATTATTGATGTTATCAATGCAAGCACCTCATACCTCATGGAGTTGATTAACAATGTTTTTTCCATGTTTCTTAATTTTTCTCCCTTTTTGTTTATTCATTTTTGTTGTTGTTGTTGTTCTTGTTTTTGGGTTTTTGTCATAATATGACCAGCAAAGTAAACCAGAGTATTCATAACCTGTGGATGAGCAGATGGATTCTGGGCTCCTACGTAATTCTAGCCCTGATCCAAGAAGAGTTAGTTCTTATAACATGGCCTTGCTCAAAACTCGCCTTCCTGTAGAGATCACTGAAGACAAGGGTGCTACAGCCAAGTGTGGTGAAGCAAACAGACGGTGCCTGGCTATGAAGTGGAACAGTGTCTGGGGTCTTAAAGGCTTGCATTCAAACAAGCAACCATCTAAGCAAGGCATCAGCTAAGTTCACC
>NW_022111366.1:6377259-6378724 GCF_000313985.2 Echinops telfairi
TCACCCACTTTTCTGTTGTCCGTCCCCCAGGAAGGAGGCTATATGTAGATCCTTGTAGTCGGTTTTGCTTTCCACCCCACCCCCCACCAGAAAACTACTTCAAAGGAAAAAGAAACCAAACTTGACCAGTGGTCACCATGGTGAAGGAGGAAGCGTTTTTGCTTAGGAGGGCATTAAGCTTATGTTAATGGTGGTGGAACAATTTGGAAAAGAGTATCAATAACGTCTGTACAACACGAAGCATATAATCAATGGCACTGAATTATACACGTAGAAGTGTTTCAATTGGAGAATGTTTTGCTGCGTATGTTTTTGCCACAATTAGAAAAAATAATTAACGAATAACAATGAGTACAAGGAAGAGGAGAAATGTTGTAAAAATGATTGTGGTGATGCTATGATTGAATTATTGAATTGTATGACGTGTGGATGCAGTGCCAATAAAAGTGTAAATAATAATAATAATAATGAAATACAATGCTTCTAGCAAAGCATTTTGCAATATACAACTTCTAGGTTCCCCTACCTCCACCCCAGCCCAGGCCTCCTTGCGAACCTCGTAGTCACAAATGTAGGCTGAATTGGGAGCCAACTCCGCGTGTGCGTGCATGCATAGCAGTCTTTGGTTAGGGAATTCAGCTGGAAACCACCCTATGCGGGTCCAGCCTACCAAGAGGCACCACAGTGTGGCCTCCATGGGATGTCCCTTAAAGACCTTTCTGTCCAACGGTTCTAATGAAAGTGCTTCCCTTTCCCGCACAAGCGACTGGGACAAAATGACCTATGCCAGCACCTTTGTGTGGCTCCAGATGCTGGTTTGTGTGTTTGTTTGTTTATTTGTTTGTTTGTTTTCAGGAAGGATTTCTGCCACACGGCAGCAAGCGTTGTGGTTCTGAGTCAGAGAGCTGTCGGGATACGCGCACTTGGATGTGTGAAAGCCTGTCTCTCAGCACCAGCTAAAAATGTGATGCAGCGTTGTGCCGGGAACTAAAGACACCGTATGCTTGCGTTTCTAGGGCTTCCTATGGGTTATGTAACTGCCCCCCAGTCAGGAGACAGGAGTAGGGCCAGCCATGGGAGACGGTTTCCAAAGAGGAGAGCTGAGGAAAGGCCGCCCTTGAGGGCACCACACGTGTGTCCAGCCAGGGAATGTGCCCAGCCTTGGGCTGAGACAAAAACGGTATTCAGCGAGTGAGCGCTCTGCTGAGAACAAACCGTGCCTGTCTCAGGCCTTTGTCTCAGGGGTTTATCAAGGTGAGCCCCGATGCTGTGGCCCACTGGATATTGAATTCAGAGCTGGGGCCCTGCTGCCAGGCAAGGGCCCAGGTAATCCTCCCAGCCATCTCTAATTAGCAGGGACCACAGTGCCCTGCAGGCCAGGCAGAGGTGAGATAAGAGCTTTCGCCTGCTCTATTCAAAGAACAGGCTACAGAAAGGCATCCTGGGAAGAGGAGAGCTGTGGGAG
>NW_022111366.1:6379611-6381748 GCF_000313985.2 Echinops telfairi
AGTAGTAATGAAAATAATTTTATGGTTGGGGAGTGTCACCACAACATGAGGAGCTGTATCAAAGGATCTCCGCATTAGGAAGGTTGAGAACCACTGCCCTAGATCAATCCAGCTGGGACAAGGTCACTTTTTTCTCTCACTGACAAGGAAAACCACAGGCCATTGCCCCTGTGGCTTCATTATACCACCGAGGATGCTGAAACCTCAAGATCAGCTTTGACCTCTGGCCGGGAGCAGAGAACATCTACAGGAGAGGCCAGTCTCTCTCTCTCTCTCTCTCTCTTTTTTTAAGAAGGAGGGCATCTTCCTGGAAGCCGACCCCTTGATTTCTCCAGCTCCAAAGCCAGAACTGGGTCAGAATCCCATTCCTAAACCCGTTGTTGGCACAGAGAATATGAACTCCATGAAGAGACAGGAATGAGCAGGCTGCCCTGGAGCTGTGGGTGGACGGTCAGTTGCTGGGCACAGACAGCATGACCGAATGGGGGGAGAGGCTTGCACTACCTCCCACTGACAAGGAACTCATAGAATAACACACGGAGCATCTTCTTACAAACCAGCAAAAGACAGCAGCCCCAGCAGAAAGATGGACCACAGACCCGTGCAATTTATAGAGAAGTGTTCGCTGTAACAACTTAGGGCCAGACCCTCCCCAAGCACGGACACTCACCAGAGGAATGTGGCTTTATCCAGGAAGACATCGTTCTGTACCCATTAGACTGGCAGCAGCTGAAGCCGAGCACTCCCAGGGTTGCCAGGATGGAGACAGGGCAACCATCCCACCGCAGTGGGCACCTGGAAGGGGTGGCCATTCTGGAGGGCAGCCCAGCCTTCTTGGTCTCCTTATGCACATGCACATCCTGGAGACATGTGGCCCAGCAATTCTGGTCCCAGGGACACTCTACAAAGGCCGTGGCCCATGTGAGTGTCCACTGGGCTTGGTGTGTGAAGGAGAGTTGGTGGTGACCTGAAAGTCCTGAGTCAGACTGTGGAGGGTGCAGCCAGCAAGGCACTAGGGAGGGGAGGGAGGGGAGAGGGAGGAAAGGACAGAAAGATAAAAAGAAGGAAGGAAGGGAGGAGGGGGGATCCGCTCAGTGGTTGGCATTGCCTTGTTAGTTGGTTCAAAACTAGCTCGTATGTCAAAAAATAATTTACGTCTGTGTCAATTTTCACTTTTCCTCCTTTATACAACTAGTCAGACCAGTGTCCACATTGATGGGTCAGAAAAGGGAGGCCTTTAGAGGCCATGACCCTTCTCCTTTTCCAAAATTGTATTCATTTACTTATTTACTAGTTCCCTGTTATTTTTAAAGCATAGCATGTTAGGAAAAACACACTCTACATAGTTGCCCAGCCTATCACATGAAAACAGGAACACTATTCCATCGACCAGCTCCCACCCACCCAGTGTATGCGGTTCTTCATCTTCCGATCATTTCCCATAAGCTCCAAGGTCTTTTCCTTTGGGGTGAAGACCATTTCACTCCCTTGACTCCCCCCCTTTACAGCAACGCAGTCATGAAATACTTATCTTCATGAGACTGACTGACTTGGCTGAGCACAGTGCCTTCCATCTTTGTCCATGTCGCGAGGGGGTTGGCAGGCTCACCGTGGTTGTTAGGATGCGGCCTCGTCCACTGTGTGTGTGTGTGTGTGTGTGTATCCATTCCTCCACAGACGGCACTTTTTTATTGTTTCCATCTCTTTGCTCTTACAGGAATTGCTGCCATAAACATGGGTGTGCACACATCTGTCCGTGTTTAGTTCTTTAGTTCTTCAGGGTACATACCAAGTAGAGAGATGGGAGGAGCGCAGGTAGTGGGATGCCCATTCATTTAAGGAAGCACCACACTGGTTTCCTGGCTTCTTTTTTAAAGGTCCTTTTTTGTTGGAGGGACACGCTGACGTGTTCATGGGGGGAATGACACGATGTCTGGGGGCTGTGCACTGGTGGTGGGGAAGTGGGAAATGGGGCAAGGCGGCAGATGAAACAAAACTGCCCAAGTGTTGGTAATTGCTGAAACCAGGCGGTGGGTACCTAGAAGTTATTACAGCATCATAGCATTAGCCCTGTGTTATGTACCTTGGAAATGCTCCACAGTACACTTTTAGAAATGCAGGCCCTCGCTGAACACAA
>NW_022111366.1:6382481-6383531 GCF_000313985.2 Echinops telfairi
AATGTACAAATGTGCTTTACACAATTGATGTATGTATAGATTGTGGTAAGAGTTGTATGAGCCCCTAATAAAATGATGAAAAGAAAGAAAGAAAAAGAAAATGTAGGCACACCAAATAATACATATTTTGCAATCATACATTTCCCCTAAAGATGCACACATTAAAATGGTTGCCAAGGAGATGGGTGGGGGGAAGGCACCTGAGTGGGGTATGGAGAAATGTAAGAACAAGAATGATGAACTAGCGAAAAAGATTTCTCTAGTGTCCTACCACGGCAGCCCAGCAGCCCAGGAGAGCCCCACTGGAGCCCAGAGTGGGTCAGGGGTGGGAAGGGGTATGCGTCTGCTGTCAGTCAACCCGGGGACTCGCCACGCTGCTCTGCCTTCATGACGTCCACCTGCTTCTCCCGAGTCCCTACGCTTGGTGGGGCCCCTTCCCATGGGGTTCTGCAGCATCCTGGGGTTTTTCCTCTTCCAGCCCTTACGTCCAGCCTCCGAATGACCTACTCACTGGAATGCTCCCACCCCCTGGCCCTCTCACCCCACCCACTAGACTGTGAGTCATTGGGACCGACTGGGCTGTGTTTGCTTCCATAGCACACTCTCTCCATAATGTCTCATGAGGATCAGCAGCCAGTGCTGTGTGAGCATGATCTCATTTTGTCCTCGAGACAATTCCAGGCAGGCATACCTTCCTGCTTGTTGGATCAGGACTGGAGTGAACCAGTGAACGGTGCGCTCACTCACTGTACCACCCTGTCTTGGGGCCAATGGGGCTGCGGGGAGCTCACACCTGAGCTCTTAGGGAGACCATCGGGCACCCCACTAAAGATCCAAATGTGGTGCTGCCGGTGATATAGTTAAAGTTTATTGTGCCAGCCTGGCTGATTAACACATGTGGGATTCATTGAAGGGCACAGGGGTAAATCGCTCCGTGAGCCTCAATTTTCGAGTTCTCGGGTCTCTTGCTTTCTGATGGTCGGACCAGGGTGCAGCTGCCTTAGCCAGTTCCCTGCTTCAGCTGGCAAGGCTCACTTCCTGCAAGACATC
>NW_022111366.1:6386333-6388260 GCF_000313985.2 Echinops telfairi
TCCAACTGTCCTGCTTATTGCTGTGCTAGGAGAGAGGCGTCTGGACCGACCCGCGCGTGGCCCCTCCACGCTCCCTGGGTCTGCGTTACATCGGGTGGGGATGTCTCAGGCTTCAGAGCAAGTGTGCCGAGGGGACAAACCACCAATGACAGCTTCTTAAACCCAACCAAACCCATTGCCATCCAGTCAGTTCTAACTCGTAGGGACCCTGTAAGAGCAGAATGAGGCTCCTTCAGGTTTGCAAGGATGTAAATAATCCCCAGGAGAGACAATCCCTTTCTCCCATGGAGCGCCTGGTGGGTTTGAACCTCCAACCTTGTGGTTTTCAGTCCACTGCCTAACCCACAGCGCCACGGGAACTCTGTAATAACAGCAGTGTTGTTAGGAGAGGCAAAATCTGCTGTTTTAATATGTGTCCCAACCCCAGGCCCAGCCACTGACCACCACTTATTAAACCCTCTGCACCTGTTTCCCCTCTGTAAGGAGGGACTACTATCTACAGGATAGGGGTTATATAAAATAATCACACTGCCCCAAAAGACAGTGCGACAAGCCCATGGAGCCTCATTGATGAATGCCCCTCCCTGGTTCTTAGAGGCATTGCCCAGTTAGCACCTAGGAGGGGGGGCTGGGAATGGGGCAGCTCTGCAAGGCTACTAGGCCCTCCCCTGGTGCAATTGTCCTGGCACCCACCAGTGGGATGGAAATTGGCTCTTCCTTAGGATGGAACATTCCCTCCCATCCCACCCCTCCAAACACGCACACAGAGACCTCCCATTGTCAGGAATTACACTTCTGGGATAATATTTAGCTGACAATAATGCCTACACGTTTGTCCTTTTAAGAAAAATGTAAGCAGTTTAAACCCACCCATTTAAATATGCAGAGATGCTTATTCATACCGCAGAGATGCTTCACATCCCCAAAGAACAGTTCTGCTTTCTTCTGCACAGATGAGCCACAGTGAGTTAGAGCTCGCCGTGTAGGGAGGGAAGGAGCCTGCCTTCTCAGAGCTTGGGTGAGGAGGGCCAGGGCTTAAAGCCTGACCCCTGAAGAGCCATCGGTGGTGCCAAGAGGGCATGTCTGCAGCTGGCCAAAGGGGAGGGACCACCTGCCAGTTCCCAGAGCCTGCAGGACCTGCAGCCCTGTCCACAGACAGCTGAGGCGTGGGGAATGGGTCTGCCCCTTAGTGGAACGGGAGAGGCAGCCGGAGTTTGCCTTGGATCGGGGCCTCTGTGCTTCCCAGTTAAGCAAGTTGCAGCTTCAGTGGTATAACTCTTCCACAACAAGCGCCTAATATCCAAGACTCTTCCCACGATCTTACACTGTAACACCAACGCCCACTTTCCCTGCTTAATGTTGTTCATAAAAACGTTGCCCTTCTCCCATCCTTGGCTCGTCTCACTGCCTTTCTACCACAGCCAACATTCCCCAGAGCTTGTCTTCCTCCCTGCAGGCAGGACACACACGTACCCTGCGAGACATTCCTGTTGACAAGCCACATCGTTAAGCTGATGGAGCCAGAGCCCTGGAGCTGGAGGAGCCACAGAGACCCATGCCAGCACTGAGATGCTCCCACCGCCACTGGACCCACAAGACTTACCACCCACTGGCCTGTGATCTTCCCGCATTGCATGTGTTGTGTGAGTCTGAAGAGGAATTTATAGATCGGTATCGGACATATGGGCTAATATTGGACTTACGGACTTGATCTGGACGGGGCTGGGCTGTTTTCTTAAGATACAATTACTTTCTTATATAAAGCTCTTTGTTCCATACATATGAGTGTCTGGATTTGTTTCTCTAGTCGTCCCATGGCGGGGGTGGTTGAGTTGGGCCTGGCCCATAGTAACCTTATGCACAAGAGAATGAAACCCCGTCTGGTCCTGTGCCATCTTCAACAATGTACAGATGTTGGGGAGACTCA
>NW_022111366.1:6388836-6390517 GCF_000313985.2 Echinops telfairi
GGTTGCAGAGCGGGGCCGTGGAGGGAGAGACAGTGATGGAGGGGACGCCAGCCCTCACACCAGTCTCCATGCCATCTCACGTAATACCCCCGACGGCCCTGAAGCATGCCCCCCCTCCCCCTCCCAGCAGACGAAGCGCAGAGAGGTTAAGTGATGCGCCATATCACCTGGTGACTGGGCATCTGCCCGAGTGATCCAGACACACAATGCCCATGCTTCTCAGCCTGCTCTACTCAGGAGTCAACCATGGTGGTGGATGAAGGAGCCCTGGTGGTCGGGTGGGTTACACGCTGGGCTAACTGCAAGGTCAACAGTTCAATTCCAGCCAGTGGGAGAAAGACAGGGCTTTCTGCTCCTGTAAATATTTACAGCTTTGGACAACCTCAAGGGGCAGATCGACTGCATCTAATAGGGGTCACACTGTGATGGCCCTGCCTGATGGCAGCGGGTTTCCGGTGGATGACAGAGGGGGAGGTACCAATTCTCATGACTTCAGGTTCCTGGCTTCTACAACTGGGTGACAGACATGCCACGGCCCACAACAGAGGTGGGGAATGTCCGGGTCATGGGCTAAGGTCCAGACATGAGGGCTGAGTTAATTAAATGTTTGACCGGCATGACACTGCAAATATCATTGGCAAAAAAAAAAGTTTCACCAAACTGGGCCTAGGGCATGCACCCATAAGTCTCTGTCATGAGGGTTGAATCTGAGATAACTGGTCAACAAGCAGGTCCGTGGGCCTTGGGCTAAGGAGAACGGTCAAGATCAGAGACTGTTGTGAGGCCCTGTGTAACAAACACTGTAACAGTGGGAGCGGGGAAGAGAGAAGAGAATCAAGGAGGGAACAAATGAAGGGGCAGCTGAAGGAGAGAGACAAGGCACCAGACATGGCTGATCAATGGGCCGAGGGCTGCGGAGGTTGGGGAAGCACAAGAGGGCCCCTCTAGGCTCCATAATGCAGGGGGTCGGGTGAGCGGTGATGCGGCCAGGGCCACGGAGGTGGGCTGATGGCAAGAGGAAGCCGAGGTGAGCCAGCCAAAGGGGGTCACTATTCTGAGACGGCTCAGGAGGGGGAGAAGGGACGTGTGTCGGCTAAGGACAAGGTGAGGACAGGAACCGGCGAGATGATGAGACTCAAGGCTAAGCAGCAGCTGGCCAGGAGGTAGCTGGTGACCCACACAAGCTCAGATCCTGAGGGGGCCCAAGGGGCAATGACCTGCTCAGTCAGAGGCCTTGGGAGGGTATTCAAACGGACAGTCAGGGAAGGTTCAGTGTCAGCCGTCTGTCTGTAGGGCATGGGCAGAGGCTGGGGCCGTGGTCTAGGAGCCGTGGCTGTTATCCTGCAGTGAAGTTTAGCTGACGGGGCTGTGTGATATAGCCGTGAGAACCCCATTCCTGGGGTGGCACCCCAGAGCAGTTTCCCGGAGACTCTGTGGCTGTGGAGCTATCTGGGCTCCTCTCTGGAGTCAGCGGGCCGCTCTCCAGGGGCACCCAGGGCACCAGAAAGCAGACTGTGTGTGTGTGGGGTGGGGACTGAGCCAGTCTGAGCCCCATCCTGGGGTGGGCGGCAGCCACACTTCGTCCGCACAGGAGTCAGTGGAGCAGGGCTCCGGGCACTGCATGGCACCTGCCTCGCCACCCTCTGCTTCCGAGAACTTCGTCAACCCTCCAGGCCCCACC
>NW_022111366.1:6391644-6393993 GCF_000313985.2 Echinops telfairi
GCTGTCCTACCAGGGTAGAGTTCTGAATTCCGAGACTGAAGTACACAAAGGGGGGTGGGGGTGATGGGTGCAGTGTGTGTGCAGCAGATGCTTCACGGCGTGCAGGGCGGGGCTAGTAGTAGGTCTCCTTCTCCACCCAGCCTGTGGAGACAGACAGACACGGCCGTGTGAGCCCACCGAGTCCAGCCACACTGGCGGTGCGGGCACCGTGCCCACAGGCTCTCGCCCGCATGGACTGACAGGCGTTGAGGAATGCCCCACGGTTGGGGGGGGACGGGGGACCATGGGAGATGGTTTCAATCTCGATGACAGCTTCCCCTACAACCTACCCTGTCTTTTTAAAGTCTATAAGGGCTAGATCCCAGTGATGGGCGCCTGATTGGAACTGGTGGGCAGCCCCCTGGTTCAGGGGCCGTGGGCTCTCCAGATGGACCAGTGAGGGAGCCTGCCTCTCGGGAGGAACCAGTGGCCAGCACTTCTCGCTGGTGTCCACCCTCCGCCCCTCCCGCTCCCAGGGCGCTGGGCCCGCACTCACCGCCAGGGCTCCGCCTGATGATGAGCTTGCGGACTTCGTCGTACACGAAGATGAGGAGTGAGTAGGGGAAGGCACAGAACCACCAGGTCGGCCTGGAAACAGAAGGGTGTATGCACAGTGAAGGCCATGCCGAGGGAGCCACTTCAGTGATGCCAGCCACGGTTGCAGCTGAACTGCTGAGTGAAGACGCGTAGGCCCCAGAGGGGGACATGCGTCCCCGCCCCGTCCCCCACAATTAGTTTGTTGCTGAGAATCAGTGTGTGTGTGTGTGTGTGTGTGTGTGCGTGCGTAGGTGAGAAGAGTGCTCCCTGCCCACTGGGTGGGTGGTGTCTGCCGTCCTTTTTAAAGGTGTCTGAACACTCTCCAGGGTGTGTGCCTGGAGAATACTGCTCGGCCCAAACCCGCTTATTCGCCCCTAAAGGTGCGTGTTCAGAGGCCCAGGGTAGGAGAATGAAGAGGGGGAAAAGCTGAGCCCAGGGGCATTTAGGCAGTCAGGGGCTGCCACTTCGGAGTCTCCAACCGGGAGACTGCGCTCTCTTGATGATCAGCTTCCCGAGATACACAGGCGAGGCCGGCCATGCCTGGCCACACGACCTCTTCCCGTCCTAGGTATGCTCCCAATAGCGCCCGCCAGCGTGACCTCAGCTGGCACAGCCACGGCAGCTACCTAGTCTACCTCTCAAGCTGGGTGGAACACATCAGCAGTCAGCTCCCCAGGCACAGCAAAGATGCCAGAGGGTGCATCCTCCGGTTCTGACGGGCTACGCCATCGCTATGCGATTTTTTTCCCCATTTCGTAACCCCAGAAAGCCTGCGGCCTCCCCGAGCCTCCTCATTAGAGATGAGAATCAAGAGAGGAGCAGCAATGCTAAGGAAGAGGCCGTGTTAACGGCACAGGTACAGATGCAAGAGGGCCAGGCTCCAGGGCAACCAGGGGACAAGCTGTTCACACTGGCAGCAGGGAGCACGTTGACTTGGATGGGTACAGGGACAGGCTAGGGCAAGCCCGGGAGAGCTTCCGAACGTCAGGCCATATCTGCACGCGTCCACTAGAAACAGGAGGCCCGTGGCTTTTAATGATTTTACGGATGGCAGCAATGGAGTGGGAGGCTAGCACAGATGGCAAAGCCGTTCGCTGTGTTTAAGCCCGGTCTAGTTCTAACGAAAGACTCCTGGTCTGCCCCCTTTAACCTCCGAGGTGTTCAACTTCCTTTGAGCAGTGTGCTCCGAGTCCTCCCCCATGGCTCGACACAGGACACGCAGCGACTAGGTAAACACATTGTTTTGAACCCAGGTCCCCACTGACCTTGAGTGACAGCCTGGCCACACACAGCCATGGAGGGCCTTCAAGGCCTCCTGCCATCAACTGAGCAACCCCCCCCTCCCCCCCAAGATACTGGAGCCTGCCTGGCTGGATCTTAGACCACATCCCAAGCACAGGCAGGAATGAAAACCACCTCTAGCGGTTTCTCTGGTTTAATGACAATCCAGGCTTTCCTACACACCCCCACCCATAGGAACCCTTGTACACATTCATCCAAGCTCTGGAAATAGTAACTATTGACGCAGGTCACGGGAGAAAAGGCACCGGGCAGCGCGTTGCCCTTGTGGAGGCACCGGAAGAGTGACTTACTTGAGGGGATACATCCTCAGGGCGACCCCCATGCCAGGGCAGTAAGACAGGAAAGCAGCAAGGGCAGTCTCTTCAAAGAGGCCAAATATCAGGATCTTGTTCCTGAAATGAAGGGGTTAAGAAGAGAGGCTGACAAAATGCAACCAGAATGCCATGCCCGATACCCAAGTAGGTGGCGCGG
>NW_022111366.1:6394455-6397332 GCF_000313985.2 Echinops telfairi
TACCACCAGGGTTCTTGGCTCCAACAATCGATCCAGATCCCAAAACTCTGTGGGGCTGAAACCACCAGGTGCTTCTCCGAAGCCGGTCCTGGGATGTGCTTGGTCCTGTGACTTACTTCATCCCCTGCTGGAAGACGGAATTCCTCCTGGTCTTGCAGATGACCAGGTCAGCCCACTGTACCACCACGATGCTGACGAAGAAGGCGGTGTGGCAGGTGAACTCCACGATCTTCCTCTGCTCATAGGTCTGAAACGTGGGAGGCACACACATGAGCCTGGCTTCTGCCCGTGTGGCTGCAGGGGGCACAGCCACCGTCCTCTGGTACTGGGCAGGAGGGCCCTCCCTCACTCACCCACTGCTGCCCGTAGCTGTCCTCCACATCATTGACCCAGCGGTCATCCCAGTCCACTCGGATGCCCAGCAGGTGAAAGGGCAGGAAGCCGTTCTCAGCCAGGATCACAAAGTAGGTGAAGAAGCCGCCCAGGGCCTGGATCATACCTACGGAGTTGAGAGATGACTGGACCTCGCCTCTGCTGCAGGCCTGTGGGCAGGCAAGGGTGGCCTCTCTGGTGGCACAGGGGAGGGCCCAGTCACTCAACTAGCCCTTAGGGACAACTCTCAGGTCAGGCGCCACCCCCTCTATGTTTTGGGTCACATCTTAGGGCTGGAAGGAGAACGCAGCTGTCTTGCCCTTCAAAACCCACCTCTACACCTTCACCACCTGCTCCTGCTACTCCTTGGGGGAGGGAGTGAGGAGCAGCATTACTTTTCCCCTCTTTCAGTCTCTGGGAAACTCTAAAAAATGTTTCAGACTGTTTATACCTTGTCAATTGGCCAGCCTTTCTGGGCATTTTGACTCCTTGGGGGATGCCATCAGTGGAAGGGATCACAGGACCCTGCTGTGTCCCCTACCACAGTGACTGATGCAATCACACTGTGCTATCCTTTGCTCTGGACCAGTCTCCATCTCAGAATGAGCTTTTGTGGGGGGTGGGGGCTGGCGAGGTGCTCCACAATTCCCTAGCTGGCCGCAGAGGTTAGACCACTCCTGAGTCTAACTTCCATGTGGCTTAACATCCCTCCTGTACTCCCGGGCACCGTCAGTCCACAAGAACAAGTTCCCTGGCTCTCCATGGGAGACTAGCAGTGCTCTTAGAGCAAGCTGCTTTGTGGG
The DNA here is from genome assembly GCF_000313985.2 of Echinops telfairi. Taxonomy (NCBI): domain Eukaryota; kingdom Metazoa; phylum Chordata; class Mammalia; order Afrosoricida; family Tenrecidae; genus Echinops; species Echinops telfairi. The sequence continues at coordinate 6,395,631 of NW_022111366.1, forward strand.
ACTCCCTGCCCAGTGAGTGGCTATGCTCCACGGTGCAGCAGAAACCCTGCACTGCGGGGAAGTGGGCTGCACCGTCACCATCTGTCGGTGTGACCTGCTGGCCGGACCTTCAAACCCTGGCGTCTCCAATGCCCCCTTCTCTAGCCCAATTGGTGAGCTGCGGTGCATCCCCAGGGAGCACGGATGCCAGCCGCCTCCCCTCTCCCAGGAATGGCAGGCTAGAGGCCCAGCTCAGAGCCGCCCTTGGATGGGCCCAGGCGGCTAGTGTGCAATCTTCAGGAGGAAGGGCATCTTCCGTCTCCGAGAAACCGAGCCCAGTCTCCCGGTGCGAGTCTAAACAGCGAGTCTCCACAGACAGCATTAACTGGATGGTAAAGCACTCCTCCCCATGTGGAAGAGGAGCCACAGAAGGCCCTGCACACGATTGCCCACACGACGACTCAAATGCCCCGGACGGCACCACGGCCCGTGGCTTACCAATCTGCCCGTAGGCCATGCTGATGAGCCGCTCGTTCACCAGCTTGTCCGTTTTGGGGTTTCTGGGCTGCCTCTTCATGATGTCACTCTCGGCCTGCTCGTACGCCAGAGAGATGGCAGGGACCTGCGGGCGGGGAGGGAGATGGGACGGAATCGGCGCCAGGAACGGGCGCGGATGCTTTGAGACCTCCGTGAGAAGACTCCTTCTGTTCGCCATTCCTGGACGTGGTGCTTACAAACCCCAAGCCACACCCACTGTTACCGAATCACCACGGTAGGTTCTTAGAAAGAGAAAATCCCAACGCTACAAAAGGGAAAGTTTCCCAGCTGACGAAACACAGTTTGACGGAGGAAGCCTGCACGAACGACGGCGTCTGACCCTTTGACGCTGGAGAGCGGGGATGGGGAACGTCAGGCCCGCGAAATCACCGAGACCAGGTCACGGCGCAGACCGCGGCCACCCCATCGGGAGCGGGGTAGCTCAGTCAGTGTCCGACCGAACAGAGCAGGCCGATTTTCAAGCTGATGATTTCCTATAGCCCGAGAATGATGTATGAATATTCAGAACGGCCCTCAACAGAAAACAAGGTTCCCCTTCCCAGCAGTAGAGTTAGGGACAGACTGGATGTTGTTACCACCGGGACCGTCTTGTCCTACGTGTGCATTGACGCAGCAGTGTCCTGCCCGATGCCAGCTGACGCGGTCTTGTCCCACATCTTCCCATTACCTGCCGTGGGGGGGTGGGGACGTCCACTCACCATGTCAGTGCCCAGGTCAATGCAGAGGATGGTGACGGTCCCCAGCGGTAGTGGAATGTTTGCAATAATAAATATCAGGAAGGGGGTGATCTCTGGAATGTTACTGGTCAGGGTGTAAGCAATGGATTTCTTCAAGTTATCAAAGATCAGACGACCTAGGAGAGGAAGATGTTCCGTCTACTTGCACGGCAGGAGAGACAGCTCTTCCCATACCCAGGAAGTAAACCCAACCGGGTCCCGGAGAGCAAGAAACACACCCCTTTCTCACCTTCCTCTACTCCAGTCACGATGGAGGCGAAGTTGTCGTCCAGAAGAATCATGTCAGCAGCCTGCTTAGACACGTCAGAGCCAGCGATGCCCATAGCAACCCCGATGTCTGCTTTCTTCAGGGCCGGAGAGTCGTTGACACCGTCACCGGTGACAGCCACGATAGCACCCTGCCCGGGGAAAGGAGAAGGGTTAGGAAG
>NW_022111366.1:6397667-6400719 GCF_000313985.2 Echinops telfairi
CAACAGGCCACTGTGGAGACCTGGCCTATTCTCTACTCAACCGCGACCACTCAGCCAGCCATCTCACTGCACTCCTGAGAGGAGGCTGGCTTCTCCTGGCTTGAGGAGAGTGGAGTGGGTGCTTCCCTCGCCCTGTGTTCGTTGGCACGCGAGCCACCACCTCGGGGGTCGACAGTGAGTGGCTGGGCCAGCCTGCAGGCTCTGGCCACGCCCCTGACCTGTCTCTGGCAGCCTTCCACAATGATGAGCTTCTGCTGAGGGGAGGTCCTGGCAAACACAATCTCCGTGTGGTACTTCAAAATGTCATCCAGCTGCTCGGACGTCATGTCCTTCAGGTCAGTTCCATGGACCACACAGGCCTTGGCATCTCTGCAGTGAAGACAGCAAAGCGATGCCCCATGACTCCATCCGCACAATGCTCACCCTCACCAGGGGGAGGCTGCGTCTCGGGACACACGGAGCAAAGGCGGAAGGAGGAGGCGTGATCTGTGTAGCGAACGTTCCAGGTCAACCATCTCCTTCAAGGCAGGCCCGGCCTATCATGTCCCATCACGTGGAACTAACAGGCCACGTTGTACAAAGTGGCAGAGCTGATAAAGTGCTAAGCCTCCCCCAGCCCAATCACCCATGCAGGGCGAGGGAGCTGTCTGCCACGGCCTGGAACGACTTCAGTAACTGTCCTTTCCTCTCGGCGTGTGTCTCCTGTGGACCCACAGACTGGCACGGCTAAGCAGCGCAGCAGCTAACAGCAGGGATCAGACGCCACTGTCTGACTCCACCACTTCTAAAGCACTTTGAACCGATCTAGCCCTTAGCTCCTCCGCCCTGAAAAGGGAGATTACTTGTGTCACAGGTCAACACACCAAGTGCTAGAACAAAAAGTACCACCCTAGGTGTTGGTTCATAGAGCTCACTCTTGTACTGAACCCTTCCCTAGGACCGGTCCCATGGCTCGCCACCGGTACTGGTTGTGCTCACAGCTGCCAGTGACGAGCCACTCAGGGCCGCCCGTGAGCTGCGCCTCCGGCCGTACCTGGGATTGACCTGGCTCACTGGGATGTTGAGGCGAGCAGCAATGTCTTCCACGGTTTCGTTGCCCTCTGAGATGATGCCCACACCTTTGGCGATGGCTTTCGCTGTGATTGGGTGGTCCCCTGTGACCATGATGACCTGTAACAAGAGGCAGGGCGATCGACCACGTGCAACTGCCAAGAACAACGACCGTGAAGCATGCCGAACGCAAGGGCATTCGAAACGTTTGTTGGTGAAAAAAAGAAAGGCCATTTTTGGATCTCTTCTTTCTATTTCCCCCAGAAAGTCCCTGGAGCCCCCAGCATCTAGTGAGAGGTTAAGGATGAGTCTGCTTGCAACTCGTCACGAGGCCACCTTCATGCGGGGGTCTTTACTGACGGCGGCAAAGAATGATAAAGCAAACCCCGGCATGATCAAAGTGGCCTGAATTTGGGGATGAGCTCCAGGTGGTTACACCCATCCCAAACCTGTGACGGCTCTTTCTGAGCCAAGGCCATCCTCCGAAGAGGCATTCCAAAAGGCATCCCCCGAGCAGTGGGGGTGTCCCTTGTACAAAGCTGCTCAGGCCAGTCGCCAAACACCTTACTCAGTGAACCCAAACACCGCAAGCGTGGGAGACATGCCACGCGCCGTGTGAAGGATGGGGATTTCAAAGACTCTGGGTCTCTGAAAACTCAGGGACGCACACCAGGTCTGCCCCTCTTGTAAATGGGCTCACACTGCTTTGCTTCGCCCCACTTCGTCTCACCTGCGGTCGTAAACATTTTAAGACCAGCTGAGGTTTGATTCTGGTGACAACGAAACAGCAGGGGATGAGAAACAAACATTCCGGGAGAGACAGACACAGCCGTGCACCCGAGCCGGGGTGGCGGGCACTACCTTGATTCCAGCACTGCGGCACTTGCCCACGGCGTCAGGGACGGCGGCGCGAGGAGGGTCAATCATGGAGATGAGCCCCACAAAGCAGAGGTTGTCGACGGGGAAGTTCACATCATCGGTGTCGAACTGGAACCCTTCGGGAAACTGCTCATCGGGCAGGGAAAGGTGGCAGAACCCTGCAGGGAGGGCGGCGGGCAAGGGCCGGTGAGGGCCAGTGCAGGGCCAAGTGCCCAATGGGTCCACCTCTTACTGCGCGGTTAGCCATGGAGTCATCGCCTAAGTCTACTTTTACGGCACAGTGGAGGTGTTAGGACATGACAGGGATCACCACTTACAGAGGACAGTTCTTACAAGGAGAAAAGGATTGTTTACTGTGAAGACTGGGTGAAGAGAGCTGCGAGGCTTCAGCTCAGGACTCTAAGACCTGTACTGCGCCGGGCTTCTCAGAGTGGGCCACTGGTGCCGCTGGTCTCAGCGCCCCTCCTTGAGAAATTGAGGCCAGCACCTTGGCTCACTTGTTCGCTGTTAGAAGTATCACTGAGCCCCTGTGTGGAGCAGGTGCTAGTACGGGGAGGATGGGGGAGAGGGGGTGTCAGACAGGTCTGCCCCAGGAGGGGTGGACCACTGACTAGCCCCGCAGCTAACTCAAGTATGCCTTCCAACGGTAAGCGTAAAGAAGTGGGAGTAAGGTGCCCTTTCCCGTTCAGAGTGAAGGAAGAGCTCCCACTGGGGAAGGGCCCCAAACACTAGGAAGAGAATCATCTGCATTTGCACCTCCCATTGGAGAGAGAGGTGTCACCCCAAGTAGGGGCCAGCCAGTCTATGCGAAGGAGAATAGGAAGACTTACGTAAATAATTTAAATGCCTTCCTACAAAATACAACCAGGAGGTGTGCAGGGTGGGTCGATGCCATTTTACCTTAGGAGCTGACTGCAAGAGTTCTGCTGAACTTCGCAGCCCAGAAACGAGCCCACTCTGGATGTGCCAGAAAAACACCTTCAACTCCATTTTCATCAAGCTTACAGATCGTGGCCAATAGCAGCAGCTCATGTGAGATGACAAGACTTCCCCCTCGACACACACACACACACAGACACACACACACACACGTCATGTCCTTCAGGTCAGTTCCATGGACCAC